>NC_073692.1:51166993-51231411 GCF_029784155.1 Uranotaenia lowii | reverse complement strand
TAGGTCCTCGTTGAACAGGTCCAAACACAGCTTAATCAGCTCAATCAATGAGCTGAAGTTCGTTTTTATTCAGTCCAAAATTATAGTTCTTACTAAAAACTTTGTAGTCAGGTTCGTTCAAATTTCATATTCATGAAATAGCGGATACTTTTCGACATGTCTCAAAAAAAGTTCTTTTGAGAAATCATTTGGAACTTCAAGTCCATAGTGTAGAGATGATATGCAGAATATGTATATTTGGCAATACTGAAGGTAAATAAAATAAAATAAAATATCAAACGGCAACGTTTGTTATTAAGGCAAAAAATTGCCAAAACAAAACAAAACAAAGTTAGTCATTGACATATTCTTGTGAGTGACAGACGTGTTTGAGTCAATCTATAAATTAAGAGCCCTTAAAATCGTAAAAATCACGACAATGGCATAGTTAGTCGAATAAGCACAAAGAGCACAGATTGTCGAAAAATAAGTTTTCTGATTTGCCCTCCGGTAGAAAAGACTGATTGGCACAGGAAGCGCAGATTTTTAAGGCTGCTGCTACGAAAAAAAAAATTAATGGTTCGGCCTCCGGTTGCAAGACGGATTGGCTTGGGATGCGTAGATTTTAATATTTATTTATTTTTTATTTATTTTTATTTACCCTTCTGGTGGAAAAAAGGACGGATTAGCTTAGGAAGCGCGGATATGTAAGACTTCTGCTGCTTATTATTTGTTATGATTTTGATTATTAAGGCTGTTTCTTGTTGAATGTTTTGTATTGATTTGAAACATCTGATTAGGAAGGTTGATGCTGATATAATCCAGCAAAAATTGGCTCGATGATAAATTTAAATTGCCTTTGCTAAAAAAAAATGTTATTAATTAAACAAAATTCATGTTTTTGTTTATTTTTGTCATTTTTGTCATTTTTGTCATTTTTGTCATTTTTGTAATTTTTTTGTCATTTTTGTAATTTTTGTCATTTTTGTCATTTTTGTAATTTTTGTCATTTTTTGTCATTTTTGTCATTTTTGTCATTTTTTGTCATTTTTTGTCATTTTTGTCATTTTTGTCATTTTTGTCATTTTTTGTCATTTTTTGTCATTTTTGTCATTTTTGTCATTTTTGTCATTTTTGTCATTTGTCATTTTTGTCATTTTTTGTCATTTTTTGTCATTTTGTCATTTTGTCATTTTTGTCATTTTTGTCATTTTTTGTCATTTTTGTCATTTTGTCATTTTTTGTCATTTTTGTCATTTTTGTCATTTTTTGTCATTTTTGTCATTTTTGTCATTTTTGTCATTTTTGTCATTTTTGTCATTTTTGTCGTTTTTTGTCATTTTTGTCATTTTTGTCATTTTTTGTCATTTTTGTCATTTTTTGTCATTTTTTGTCATTTTTTGTCATTTTTGTCATTTTTGTCATTTTTGTCATTTTTGTCATTTTTGTCATTTTGGTCATTTTTGTCATTTTTGTCATTTTTTGTCATTTTTTGTCATTTTTGTCATTTTTTGTTATTTTTTGTATTTTTGTAATTTTTTGTAATTTATGTAATTTTTGTAATTTTTTGTAATTTTTTAATTTTTGTAATTTTTGTAATTTTTGTAATTTTTGTAATTTTTGTAATTTTTTGTAATTTTTGTAATTTTTGTAATTTTTGTAATTTTTGTCATTTTTGTAATTTTTTGTAATTTTTGTAATTTTTTGTAATTTTTTGTAATTTTTGTTATTTTTTTTCTTTTTTGTCATTTTTGTCATTTTTGTCCATTTTTTGTCATTTTTGTCATTTTTGTCATTTTTTGTCATTTTTGTCATTTTTGTCATTTTTGTCATTTTTTGTCATTTTTTGTCGTTTTTTGTCATTTTTTGTCATTTTTTGTCATTTTTTGTAATTTTTTGTAATTTTTTGTAATTTTTTGTAATTTTTGTAATTTTTGTAATTTTTGTAATTTTTGTAATTTTTGTCATTTTTGTAATTTTTGTAATTTTTGAAATTTTTGAAATTTTTGTAATTTTTGTAATTTTTTGTAATTTTTTGTATTTTTGTAATTTTTTGTGATTTTTGTAATTTTTTGTAATTTTTGTAACTTTTGTTATTTTTGTCATTTTTGTAATTTTTGTAAATTTTATAATTTTTGTCATTTTTATCATTTTTGTCATTTTTGTCATTTTTGTCATTTTTTTGTCATTTTTGTCATTTTTGTCATTTTTGTCATTTTTTGTCATTTTTGGTCATTTTTTGTCATTTTTGTCATTTTTGTCATTTTTTGTCATTTTTGTCATTTTTGTCATTTTTGTCATTTTTGTCATTTTTGTCATTTTTTGTCATTTTTTGTCATTTTTGTCATTTTTGTCATTTTTTGTCATTTTTGTCATTTTTTGTCATTTTTTGTCATTTTTTGTCATTTTTGTCATTTTTGTCATTTTTGTCATTTTTGTCATTTTTGTCATTTTTTGTCATTTTTGTCATTTTTTGTCATTTTTGTCATTTTTTGTCATTTTTGTCATTTTTTGTCATTTTTGTCATTTTTGTCATTTTTTGTCATTTTTGTCATTTTTGTCATTTTTTTGTCATTTTTTGTCCATTTTTGTCATTTTTGTCATTTTTGTTCATTTTTGTCATTTTTTGTCATTTTTGTCATTTTTTGTCATTTTTGTCATTTTTGTCATTTTTGTCATTTTTGTCATTTTTGTCATTTTTTGTCATTTTTGTCATTTTTGTCATTTTTGTCATTTTTGTCATTTTTGTCATTTTTGTCATTTTTGTCATTTTTGTCATTTTTTGTCATTTTTGTCATTTTGTCATTTTTGTCATTTTTGTCATTTTTGTCATTTTTTGTCATTTTTGTCATTTTTGTCATTTTTGTCATTTTTGTCATTTTTGTCATTTTTGTCATTTTTGTCATTTTTGTCATTTTTGTCATTTTTGTCATTTTTTGTCATTTTTTTGTCATTTTTGTCATTTTTGTCATTTTTGTCATTTTTGTCATTTTTGTCATTTTTTGTCATTTTTGTCATTTTTGTCATTTTTGTCATTTTTTGTCATTTTTGTCATTTTTGTCATTTTTGTCATTTTTGTCATTTTTGTCATTTTTGTCATTTTTGTCATTTTTGTCATTTTTGTCATTTTTTTTGTCATTTTTGTCATTTTTGTCATTTTTGTCATTTTGTCATTTTTTGTCATTTTTGTCATTTTTGTCATTTTTTGTCATTTTTGTCATTTTTGTCATTTTTGTCATTTTTGTCATTTTTGTCATTTTTGTCATTTTTGTCATTTTTGTCATTTTTGTCATTTTTGTCATTTTTGTCATTTTTTGTCATTTTTGTCATTTTTGTCATTTTTGTCATTTTTGTCCTTTTTTGTCATTTTTGTCATTTTTTGTCATTTTTTGTCATTTTTGTCATTTTTTGTCATTTTTGTGATTTTTGTGATTTTTGTGATTTTTGTGATTTTTGTGATTTTTGTCATTTTTGTCATTTTTGTCATTTTTTGTCATTTTTGTCATTTTTGTCATTTTTGTCATTTTTGTCATTTTTGTCATTTTTGTCATTTTTGTCATTTTTGTCATTTTTTGTCATTTTTGTCATTTTTGTCATTTTTGTCATTTTTGTCATTTTTGTCATTTTTGTCATTTTTTGTCATTTTTGTCATTTTTGTCATTTTTGTCATTTTTGTCATTTTTGTCATTTTTTGTCATTTTTGTCATTTTTTGTCATTTTTTGTCATTTTTTTTTGTCATTTTTGTCATTTTTGTCATTTTTGTCATTTTTGTCATTTTTTGTCATTTTTTGTCATTTTTGTCATTTTTGTCATTTTTGTCATTTTTGTCATTTTTGTCATTTTTGTCATTTTTTGTCATTTTTGTCATTTTTGTCATTTTTGTCATTTTTGTCATTTTTGTCATTTTTGTCATTTTTTGTCATTTTTGTCATTTTTGTCATTTTTGTCATTTTGTCATTTTGTCATTTTTGTCATTTTTGTCATTTTTTGTCATTTTTGTCATTTTTGTCATTTTTTGTCATTTTTGTCATTTTTGTCATTTTTGTCATTTTTGTCATTTTGGTCATTTTTGCCATTTTTGCCATTTTTGCCAGTTTTTGTTTTTTTTTTGTCATTTTTGTCATTTTTGTCATTTTTTTGTCATTTTTGTCATTTTTTTTCATTTTTATCATTTTTGTCATTTTTGTCATTTTTGTCATTTTTGTCATTTTTGTCATTTTTTGTCATTTTTGTCATTTTTGTCATTTTTGTCATTTTTTGTCATTTTTGTCATTTTTGTCATTTTTGTCATTTTTGTCATTTTTGTCATTTTTGTCATTTTTGTCCATTTTTGTCATTTTTGTCATTTTTGTCATTTTTGTCATTTTTGTCATTTTTGTCATTTTTGTCATTTTTGTCATTTTTTTGTCATTTTTTGTCATTTTTGTCATTTTTTTTGTCATTTTTGTCATTTTTGTCATTTTTGTCATTTTTGTCATTTTTTGTCATTTTTGTCATTTTTTGTCATTTTTGTCATTTTTGTCATTTTTTGTCATTTTTGTCATTTTTGTCATTTTTTGTCATTTTTGTCATTTTTTGTCATTTTTGTCATTTTTGTCATTTTTGTCATTTTTGTCATTTTTGTCATTTTTGTCATTTTTGTCATTTTTGTCATTTTTGTCATTTTTTGTCATTTTTGTCATTTTTGTCATTTTTGTCATTTTTGTCATTTTTGTCATTTTTGTCATTTTTGTCATTTTTGTCATTTTTGTCATTTTTTGTCATTTTTGTCATTTTGTCATTTTTGTCATTTTTGTCATTTTTGTCATTTTTGTCATTTTTTGTCATTTTTTGTCATTTTTGTCATTTTTGTCATTTTTTGTCATTTTTGTTCATTTTTGTCATTTTTGTCATTTTTGTCATTTTTTGTCATTTTTGTCATTTTTGTCATTTTTGTCATTTTTTGTCATTTTTGTCTTTTGTCATTTTTGTCATTTTTGTCCATTTTTGTCATTTTTGTCATTTTTGTCATTTTTTGTCATTTTTGTCATTTTGTCATTTTTTGTCATTTTTGTCATTTTTGTCATTATTGTCATTATTGTCATTATTGTTATTTTTGTTATTTTTGTTATTTTTTCGGAAAATCGTTAATCGGAAGCAGAAAGTTATTGAAAGGAAAAATGGAAAATCGAGAAAAAAAAATGCACTGGTAAACGACAATTGACACACTCCCAAAGTTAAGAGAAAAAACTTCAAACAGATGAGTGTTTTTTGATTGAACAGATCCTTTATTGAAAATCATGTGCCAGTAACCATTCAGGAGAATTTAGGATAAAAACACTGCCATAGAGATTTTTCGAATATAGACAGAATCGATTAAATTCAACATCATAAAAGACAATAAAAGTGCTGCTAAACGTGCTTGGCAGAGCTTTCCGGGATCAATTCTGTCGCTCAATATTGATCACAGGTTCAGTCGAGAAACGATTCCAGCAAAAATTTGCATGCTGAATCGAATGATAAATATTTATGATTGACATCTTCTCGTTAACTGTGACCCATGTTACGAGTGTTTGGTTCTTTTCCTTGCTTTCTCCCGGCTTTCGCCCCATCCCTCCTGATGGACTTTCCATAAATCATGGCTCACACACTTTCATCCCTTCTCGATGGCTCACAATTTGTTCAAATTGGTCCCCGGAGGCTTACCAGGACAGGACCAGGCCAAGTCTTGAAGCACAGGAAGAACAACTGTCACAAGGTTTTTTTTTCGAGACGGACTCCCACAATCATCATTGACAAAGCTCTCCGGCTTCAGCTAAATCTTTAAATGATTCTTCCTGCTGCTTCCATCAACCCTCGAACTGTCAGCTCAATTCCGGGCTTCAGTTGAAAAACAAAACAAGCAAAAAATCGACAACAACGCCGACAGACTTTTGCTCCATTGCTACTGGTTGAGGAAATAAGGATGAGGAGACGCCTTTTTTCATACCTCCTTCTTTTTTATGATTTCCATCATTCGTGCTCACTGACATTGTTTGTTTAATAAATCATGGAATGACGGGACGCTCCGAGGACGCCTTTCCGGCTGGCAATTCAAAACGAACGCCAAACCAAAGCGAAGGAAAAGAGCAAATACAGCATAAAACAGACCGTCGGAAGATCCCGGGGACTGCTCCTTTCTGAGCCAGGATCTTGCTCTATTCAGTGTTAGATTGAACACTATTCAGGAGGAAAAATCGATTCGAATCCACTTCTCTGCACATTTTACCTACTGCTTTGAGCAATCCTTCTTCTGCTGGAGCAAATCGTAGAAGATTTCAATTAGAAAACTTCGCAGAATGATTGCAGAGCATCATCCTAATTTCCATCTCAATTTCGCGGTACAGCTATTTTTTCGCTCTTTCTTAATTGCGATCATTCATCAGAAAGTCATCTTCATATTCATCTCCTTGTTAGGAAAAAATCTTCTTCAGATGACGATAATACGGAGTGGTGACGAAAAATCCCCTGGAGCGGAAGAAAAATGTCTCTGCGTAGGTCGGTCGTCATCAGGAATGTTGACTTCCGGTTCGCCGAAGATGGTCAGTCGGCTTCATAAATATTTATAGGGTACCAGCATCAATCAAAACCCTCAACTGTCCTGCGGCATTTTGAATTTATTTAGACGTTAATTGTACGTGACAGAATGGAAGACATCGTCGAAACAAAGCTGCGTTTACCCTACCACCAGAAGATTCCAAGCAGAAGAATCCTTTCGAAAAAGGTTGTGCAGAACTGACTAGCCGGAAGATAAATAACTGAAGCAAAACCCTAAATTATTATTTGGTGGAATGCAACTCCTGCCAGAGTACCATGAATATTTCCGCCAACCATGGTGGATTTTTGTGTGTCCTTATTCTCTGCTAGGAAAAAGCTTAACAAGAGTGAGAAGTTGTCCGTTGTTACGAAAACTTCGATGATAAATAAGCGTAATTTTTCCACTGGAATGAATGCTTTATATCTAAGCTCGTGTGCTTACAATCAATTTATACGTTCTGGATTGAAGATTAATCAGGTGAAACATAGATTTCGACTTTTAACTCATCCCTTACAAATAAAATTAAACTTTATGTTCAGATCCAAATCACAAAAAAAAATAAACGAGAATCTTCAAAAATGGAACTCAATCCTATTGTACATACGTAATCTCATAAAACTGTCGATAAGACCATTAAAATTTTACATGTTGAAAATCTAACATTTTATGTTTAATTCAACATGAGAATCCGTCATTTTCATTGAGATACACGCACATACATACATACATATGAACATACATACATCCATTGAATGAGAAAGAAATAAACAAAATTGAATGCAATTCTTTCCCATTTTTTAATAATATCACTCTGATCATCCACAGTCCATTTGGTTGTTATCAAAACGGGACAGACTCTTTCAATCGTTTGTTTTTCACCGGAATATTCATCGGGAAAAGCTATCACCTAAACATCGAAACCAATATCTAATAACCCCAGCTCATATCGTTCCCCATTTTTTTTTCTCTCTCTCTTATTTCAGCATCCTGTATGCAGATATCGTCGGATTCACCGCCATCTCGTCCACCTATTCGGCCCAGGATCTGGTGAAAATTTTGAACGAACTGTTTGCACGTTTCGACCGTTTGGCTGAGGTGAGAAACTGTTGCTGTTAGAGTGTATGCTTATGTTTTTTTTTTTTTTTTTCATTAATTGAATCTACAAAGTTGAACAATCAATTAAAATTTGAAAAGTAAACTGATATTTAGGAATTTTAAAATTATGGTTAATTTTAAAGTTACAAGAAACACCGAATGTTTAAGCGAAAACTTAAAATAATGAGGATTTTTTTTTGTTTCTTGGACCCACTCTAAAACACCGGTTTAGATTGGTTTTTTATATCGACCATGAGCGTTAATTGAGATTGTTCTTTTTCCAACTCTTTGAACATGAAGCGGCAAACAGCACGTATCACTAGCTGATCCAATATTGATGTTTCATATAATCAAGTGTTCAAGTGTTTCCACTTTTTTGGAATGGCACCCGTTGTTGGTTGCTCAGAAACAGCACCGAGCCAAGTGACGTTCATTAATTTTTATCACATTCGTTTTTGGTATTCGCTTGCTCAGGTCGTCGTGATTTTGAACCCATTTTAACAAAGTACTCACTCAGTTTGACATCATGAACAATTATTTAGTATCAAGTATAGAAAACTATTAGTTAGTTTATTAGATGTCTCCTACAAGTTAATGTAATATATATTGCTCATAACTTTATAGGTGGTTTGTTTCTGAGATTTTCAACCCATTTGAGATGGAGAATTTTAGGCAGCCCTCTTCCTTATAGCACTCTACTTTAAGATAACTTTTTTTTGTTCTTTAATTCTATAAAAAAAAACCCCTTCCCAATTATTTTTTGCGTATTTTGAAGAGTTGAGATTTTTTTTTAATTTAATCGAAAAAAGTTAAAAGTTAAACTTTTGAAGATCTGGAAGTTGAAAAATATTTGAGAGGCCTGCTCTGTTTATAAACCATGAATAGGTTTAGATTTCTTCGGGGACCCTCAATAAAGCCTTGAAATCTTAAATTTTGCATCATTACTTTTTTATGGACGCACCCTGAAAGCCCAGAAAAAAAACTCCCTAATTTATGCTTACCAGATACTTTCAGAAAAAAGCGGGATATTTCACGTAAAAAAACTGGACATCGGCGAAAAAAAGCGGTACATTTCAGAAACTCATAAATCTCTCATTTTTATGACCATTCCTTTACATATGTATATGTTCTCTCAGCTAAAATAGTTCATAGAAAGTAATAACATATTGAGAAATGAAATTTGTTTGAAAAATTCATTTCTCAAATATTTTTTTTTTTATTTTTTAACAATTATTTTTGATCATCTAAATACGAAGTTTATTTAATTTATCTCGTCCATTTCATTCTTTGTTTGATTGAAAACAGTTTATTTTCGTTCGGGAGTCCTGTTTTTATTTTACCCGAAATTTGACTTTTTTCCTAAGTTTTACATACAAAGGATGCTAAGATATGCTTGCCAGATTGCCCAGTTTTTACCCGGAGTTTGCTCATATATTTTGACACATAATTTAGGAAGTCCGGATTTCGTAAAAATAGCCTGGATTTTTCACAGAGTATTTACAATATTTAAAAAAAAACCTTAATTGAGTTTATAATTTTTATTTTTTGCGTCCAAAAACGATTCTTTTAACAAGTTTCAGGTACTCCTTCTTTGGATCTAATTGACACTGAATTGTGATTCAGAATGAAATTTGATTTCATGGTTCGAATTATACTCTTGAACTCTTATATCCGTATCTCCATATAATTGCCCCGGGCCCCGATGGCTTAATCCGGACCTGATGATTAGTCTCATTGGAAATAAAAGGTTGAAGCAAAATCAGAAACCATGCGGCAAGTCAGACTACTGGCTAAACGAAAAAGGAGGTTCCCGTACAAGAGCAATCATTTTTCGAAAGCAAAGCTTTGAAAGCTTGCCTCCCTTATAACGAATATCTTCTGATGGGAGTTATTAGGCAAACACTAGCGATACCATGTCCTCCATAGCAGAGTTTAGATTAGTTAGGAAGCTTTTTGGGAGCAGCCATATATTTTCTCCTGATTACAAAAACGTCAAAAAATTTACCTGGCATCGCGGATACGCGACAATTGGCATATCTTTCTCCTTGATCGAATGCTGTTGAGAGATCTGAGACCCAATAAAAAAATGACAATTCCATTTTTAGCCATTCGCAATGCTATACTTCAAAATTTTCGCATAACTCTGAAAAACTAACATCTAACATATGCCCACTGAGCACGCTTTCAATCGAATCAGAATTTCGCAACTCAATTGGCTAATCTAGCAGTCCAAGAACCTTATAAGTCCAATCTTACATTCCAAATGTAATAAATCGAAATAATCATAAACAGATTTTCGGAACCCTTAAAATACGATTCAATATCTGCATATGTGTTTTAATGACTAAATATAGCGTATTTTTTTATTTTAATTGAATAATTAACAAAATTTGTCCGGATATAGCCCGGATTTTGCAGGTTTTTAGAAAAAAATTGCCCGGTCCCAGCTATGTCTGGGAAAAAATTTTGGCAACCTTAAATGCTTAGAGCTAATCGAGTTATTTAACTTTGTCTTATATAAACTTAGAAAAAAAGGCTGTAATTTAGAAAATAAAAAGAAAAAAAATTATATTTAAAAGATTTTTGGTGTTGAACTAAAAAATTGAGGCTAAGTTTGGATTCTTCCAGTGTAAATCAGAGAAAACTTCATAAAAGTGTTTTTTCAATTTTTTTACAGAATAATAGACCAATGTCATCTAATTATGCAAAAATGTGTCAAATTAGTTTTCAATCTTTTTTTTCTAAACTAACTGGTGTGACTTAATCAATTTTGATGGTTTATTGATTGAAAAGTATGGTGTTTACACCACTTTTTTATATGTTTTGTTGTTATGATCTTTTAAAATTTTAAAAATACATTTCCTTATGTGCAACGTATACCTTCTAACTTCAGCTTTCTTGTACACTAAGTGATTTTTCTATCGAGCATTCTGTAACTGATCTGCAGTTTTTTCCGGAGCATGTTTTTTCGGTTATTCTTTTAAGACTGTGAACAACGAAAAACTTAAGTGTTGTTACTTAATATTATTTAAGAGGTTTAACACTAAAGTTTTGTTTACAAATTAAGAGATACGCATATTTGCTTGCATCTTTAGTTAAGTGATTCAATTATGATATTTTTTTCTGTCACTTGGTGGCATCTCAAGATGCGTTCTTGAATACAATGCATTTCTTATTTTATAGATGCTTAAAACTAATTCTATCTACTAGCCCAAACCTAAAATTTTGGATGGTATAACTGATTTATTATATCATTCTCCGAGTTACAGCTACAGCACTTATTAATAAATTTTTCTTGAATTGCAGTTAATTGCTCTTCGATAGTTTTCATTTGAGCAATTTTGTGTGTTACTTTATTAATTGTGTCTCTAGGCAAATTGTGTATCATCCGTAGATACTTATTTTGAATAATTTGTAATTTGTAATTGAAACGGGTGAAGCATACAATATTACGGGAAGAACATTTTGTTTGTATACAGCTTCTTTGTTAATCAAAGTAGCAACGGAAGTCGAACTGACAATCCTTCCCTTTCCCCGATGAACCGTAAGGACGTGGCCGGCGCCGTTATTGACCATATTAGATAAGGAACCTTCGAAACGTGTACATTAGGGTGTCTCAAAATTGCATAACTTCTGGGAATCTGGGGGCTCACCCTCCAAATGGTAGATTAGGATGTGCAGAACAAACTTTTGTATGGGGCCGACTAAAAAAAAATCATGTTTAGAGGTTCCGCAAGCGCGATCTTTGAAAAAAGTCCGTTTACAAATTGTCCTGTAAAACGCAATGAGTAAAATGTACTCATTGTGTGTTTGCCATTTGCCACAAAAATACAATCTTTGAACAGCCATAACTTTTTTGTTTCAAGTCCAATCGAGTTGCAGTCTTCAGATGAAATGTTAGTCTTAATTGAAATTTTAATAAAATTTACATAATCAAGCAATCGATTGGTAAAGAAAAAAAAAATTATGATGACAAACCAGTTTTTTATGCTTCTTTAGAACACTATGTCTCAGAATCCCTTTCAACTTGAGATTCAGTGCAACCCCTTCCTGTTGTCCGATTCCGCTCAAATTTGGCATATGGCTTCTCAATGACTCATTTTAACCAGTCAAGTCTTTTTTGCAAGTATTTTGATTTTAAAGTAGGTATTTACTAAGACAAATTTGATAAATTAAATAAAAAATATCCTAAATTGTGATTTTTTAAAGGATCAAACCGTGAATATCTCTTCACACGATGATACAAATAACATATTATGTTCAGCAAAGTTCAAGTCACAAAAATCCGCAGCTTTTGATGGCATTGGTATCAAAAATATTTTACGCTTGGTACACATTTTGGTCAGTTGAATTCAAAATTTTTGGAGCAAAAATTCTTTTTTCTTGGAAATAGCTTGCTTGTTTAACATTTTGATATAAATTTGGTTCATTTTTCATTTTTTACGTATAGTATTTAACTCAAACAAAATTACAAAAATATAAAATATATAAATTTTATGAATATTTTTGGGCCCAGAATTTAATTAAAATCAAATCTTTTGAAAGTGGACTTTTTTCAAAGATCGCGCTTGCGGAACCTCTAAACAAGATTTTTTTTGTTTAACATTTTGATATAAATTTTGTTCATTTTTCATTTTTCACGTGTAGTATTTAACTCAAACAAAATTACAAAAATATAAAATATATAAATTTTATGAATATTTTTGGGCCCAGAATTTAATTAAAATCAAATCTTTTGAAAGTGGACTTTTTTCAAAGATCGCGCTTGCGGAACCTCTAAACATAATTTTTTTTAGTCGGCCCCATACCCAAAGTTTGTTCTGCACATCCTTATCTACCATTTGGATGGTGAGCCCCCAGATTCCCAGAAGTTATGCAATTTTGGGACACCCTAGTGTACATAGAAAATGGTAAGCTAATCCCAAGCCCCATTTTTTTGGATCTATGTACAATTTTGATGGTTCTTGTCAATCACGGAGTAGCAACTACTGAAATGTACGGTTTATCTAAGCTCAAGCTTCTTTGTTAATTAAAGACAATTTTAAATTCCTATTGATCAATGGAAACAGTTTTGTGTGCACGAAATGTGTGTACGAAAAAGTAACTTTTTATCCTGAGTTACTCCAAGGTATGCAACCTTATCTGACGAATGGCTATCGTTCATAGAAATTTCGTAGTTGAGGAGCTATTTTAGGTGACTTATTATATGTAAACAATATGGCTTGCGAAATTATTTTAACGGCTATATTGTTCATTTTATCTTGATCTTCCACCTATTTATATATATTTGGTAATAATTGGTGACCTTTCTAGTTGTGGTTTCAGTGTTCCGGCCTTTGGCCATTACAACAGTCTAATCCGCGTATAGAGACAGATGACAATTTTCAGGTGATTTTGGTATGTCCACCGTGTATAGACTGTAAAGTACAGGACCTAGCAAACCACCTTTGGGCACGCCGGCCCGAACTGTACCGTGTAGGCTAACCTAAAATTCCTTGATTAAACTCGTTTCTTCCATTTTCACGGAGCGAAAATTTTTTACGTTCGCGCGAGTCAACGCCTACTCGAACTTCCTAGAAAAAACAATACTTTAATTTTTTTCAGCAGAATATGTATATGTAATTTGTTGAAATTCGTCAATGGGCTGGCAGCACTGTTGCGAATAGGTGGAGGATATCTTGCGGAGTTTTCTTTCTAAATTTGATTGTAAAATGTGAACGGTGGAGAGTTTAAAAAGTGTTGAGTGGACGCGAGGTTAAATATTGTTTGGTTCCTTAGTTTTTTCTTTTCAGGAAAACGATTATTTGGTAAGTAATTAAAATTTTTTTAGTTTGCCCGGCATGGCAGATAAAAATGAAGAAAGGAGAAAATTGTTATAGCCTCTGAAGCAAAATCTCAAAGGTAATTAAGAGAAAAATACACAGATAAAAAAAGTATCATTCATCTTCTCAATTCTGCGGCTGAAAAGTAACACGACATAGATAAATTTAAAATACGTTAAAACATTCTTATTATATGTTACAATCGTTGGTTAAATTTAAAGTTAATTTGTGATGCAGGTTTCAGTATATTAAAAAATTACAAACATTTTGAAATAGTGTTGCACTCGATTGAAATCTTGGAAGTATTTTTTTTTCTTTTTTCAGTGTACATGGAACGATACATTTTTGTTTTGTTGCGTGGGATCAAAAGGGTGGAAATATTTCAAATGAAAGACAGGGTAGTCGTAAAGACCGGCAAACATTTTCTTGTTTCCGTGGAATGTTTTTTATCGAGCCTTAAGCCTAGTCCACACTAGGCAACATGAACTGCGATTTTTGTTATGAGACGAACTTTGTTGTCTGTTGTTGTTGTTGGAAACCTGAGACGGTCTCAGCGTCTCCCGAAGAAAATAGGAGACGCTGAGACCGTCTCGAGACGAACCGTCTCCTAGTGTGGACTAGGCTTTACAAATATTACGGCGATTTCATTAAAATTCTGAATCATCAAGCTGAATAACAAAGAAAAATTTAGTTGGATATCAAACGAGATAAATAATTTATCACCATACTAATAAAATTAAGTTTTATAGTGCTTGACTTTGGAAAAGACTATCTTTGGTTTAGTCGAGTCTTTTTTCCTTTTGGATCGAAACCAAAACAAAAAGTTGATATTTATTTGATATGAATACTTCTAATTATTTTTGGAGCTCCAGCGGAAATCACAGATTTACCATGGACTGTTGGATGTCGCGTAGAAGAAATTTCAAGCTGAGGAGGAAGTAAGCAGTTTTGGTAACTTGATATAAGCCTGTGGATATTATCTGGTAAGTGATTTTGAATTTATTTAGCCCTTGAGAAATGCACTTTATAAGGTTGTGAAAAGTGGCAATGTGCCTAAATTTCTAACATACTTCTCTCCAAGAAGATTATTATTATTGCACTAAAATATTAAAAAGTAGGTAGGGCACAGGTAAGTTCAGGGCTTACGGCAAAGGATTCTTTATTGAATGATATTCTAGTTAAGATAAGCAAATGCTTGACAATGCTGTGATTTTTTTTAAAAGAATTAGTTAAATGGACTAGTATTATTAATATATGTATTATATAATGCATTATAGAACACTACGACTACGGCAATTGATCGAATAGTTTCGTTTCAAGATGTGTTGTTTGTTTTTTTTCCAGCGTTGTTGTTTATCGAAAAATTCAAAATATACAGAGTAATGGAAAAGATTTAATAAAAGGGAGGATTCTTTACTAAATGCAATAAATGTGAATCAATCAAAACGGATTCAACAATTTAAGGTGGATAGAAATAGCCAACAAACTTCAAATAGATTTCTTTTAATAGTTGTAATAAGATTATTGTGGACATTCATCAAAACAACAGAGGAGCTAGACTGCTATACTTTTTTTTGTTAAATGAATCGCACCAGCTGAGTCATGAGTAGTGGCAAAATTCCCGCGCTATCGCATTTGAAATTAGTTTTAAATAGATAGATTTGATTACCAGATTCTTACATTTACTATATAAGACTGAGTGCAGCTAGGAACACATTGAAAAATCCATAAACAACACAATTATCATATTTTTTAATTTTTTTTTTCAATTTCATGCCTCAGTGTGATATTTTACAGCTGAGAAATAATACAAAGAGGAGTTAATGACAGACAGCCGCCCATCTATTTCATGAAAATGACTGGGTTTCGTGTTTGAAGGATTATAACGTAGATATATTGATGTATTACTTCATCAGTTTAAAGACAGAATATCATCTCAAGTCACATATTTAAAGTATCTTCAGACTCCATTCAACTTTTACCTCGATAATTTCATTATGTTCTGGATATTTTCAGCGCTTCATTTGTTTACGACTGTGAACGTACTTCTTATTATAATCAAAGTTTTAATGGATTAAAATATCTTTGATCTTTAATCAAGCTTCATCGTTGTTTGATCATTTTGCTTTTAACATCATTTTCATATGCCTTATTATTATTATATTTCCATATCATTCATTTATTAAAATTTTAGAGTTCAAAAATTGAGTAATTAGAACTACGAATAATCATTTACTCTATTCTAGTTGGTTTTCGAATTTAATCTTTTTCTACATTAACCAGGAACTATTACAAACTTATAAAAAAATATTTAATTGTTATTATTTCTTAGAAATTATTTAAAAGTATCAACAATCGGATTATTTACAAAATGTTACTATTAGTTATTGTATTTATAAACCCTTTATTGTACTCCTGGGTATTCATAGTCAAATCATTATAGTACGCAGGACGTTTATTATTTTATTGCGATTGATTATTGTTTTTATACTTTCTCAGTCAATTTGATATTGCTTTCTGGGTTATAATTTTCAGTTAAAACAATTAAGCATAATATTTTTTTCTTTACATTTCAGAGAGTAAGAAAAACACTTATTCCTTTATGTTTTAATGATGAATTGCAGGGGTTTCATATCGAATAAATGTTCTCATCAAGCTATGCCAATAATAATTAACCCTTTTTCAAGAAACTGGACTCATTGTAAGCATTTTTCAAATATCACCATTATATAAAACTCATTGGACGGTAAAATATTATTAACTGAATTTTTTTTAATAAATTTAATAACATTATATTAAACTGTTTAATTTAGACTTTTTCACTTAGTTCTTCTCATCTTCTTATGGAATATTCTTCAGGTGCGAAATATTAATCAAATTTCAATTAAATTTGATACATTTTACTTCATTCGCTAACCATTATGTAATTACACTTATTTGTAGCTTAATTCAGCGAACTCCGCAGGCGTACACAGAATTTATTTATTTTATTTGAATTGCAGGAATAACATTTACGAATATTATCATAGAATCAAATTATCTATCATTATTTGTTATTTGATCAATTCATCGTTTTGTAGACATTTCATTATTCTGATGTAATGTGTTGTTATATTGAATCGGATTATATTATATTTAAATGGACCATTCTAATGTATTATAATCAATAATTTAATTATCGTGTTGCATTGTAGTATTCACATAAAACTATTTTCATTTTATCATTATCTATATCATATTTTTTATATTTGTTTACATATCTTGTTGTATGGTTATATTTTATTATGAATTGTTTTTCAATCGTATTATATCCACAATCGTATTATATTTATACTGTATTTCATTTACCAGAGAGAAGGCATCTGGGGATAACCTAAAGCAATTATGCAAGCGGAGTGGAGTGCCAACCATTGTAGGTTTCTGAGGGTTGGATGCTTTCTCTCGACGAACCATCGGCCGTGGAAGCCCTAGAAGTCAATTCGAAAGGCCAAGCCACACAGACATAGGCTGGACCTTGCTACCGATGGGGGAACTATACATACATACATACATACATACATGTAATTTGTTGAAATTCGTCATAGATGTTCAAAGTGTTATAAATACTTTTGTTGATTTGGAATGAGTGAAAAGTTCATATTGTAAAAATTTTATAAACTCATTATTATATTACACTAGCTGACCCGGTGTGCTTTGCTACACCTTCCAAAATTTATTGAAATTTGGTGTTCCTAGTTATTCAATTTTTCATTTTTTTTACAATAAATTTTAAATTCAATTTAAAATTATTGAAATGTTTCATCGAAATAAAATTGAAACTTCTTTATTTTAAAAACTAAATAATTTTTTTTATATCCGTGTTTTAATCCTTTTTATGACTCTGGATCCCATTGCTTCATAAGTTTATAACTTATGCCAAAATATTTTGTTTATGTATGCATCTGTCCCTTTTTAATATGGAGTGGGTCTCAAACTTTCATAGAACATTTTTTGAATCAATATAACGGCAAGGGACATTTTTTCCACCCATTTGTTCTCGTAACATCAGAAAAAAACACTTCTTGTATACAAATACGATCCCATGTCATATATGGCTCCCTTCGCTATAAGATCTCGAGATATTCAAACAATGGATGACCCTCTCTCCACTTTTTATCGTTCCACTGAATGGAGGGAGGGGTATTAAACCACCGGAAAAACATTTCTTGTGCTAGAATACCTTCTCATGCCAAATTTGGTTTCTTTTGCTTTATTAGTTGTCAAGTTATGCTATAAAATTTGTATCAGTGCCCCTCTTCCAACCTATATTCGGGTGGGGCTCAAGATCAAACATTCCGTGTATTTAAATACACTCCTATGCTATGCTATGCTGTTCTGTTCCATTTTCTCGATTGTATGATTGCTCCCAAGTCAATATTTGATTCCATTTGTTAAATAAGGTCTTGATTTATGCAAAACAATCGTATGTGTAATCCCATCTTCCGTAACTGTATCCCCAATTGAAGGAGAAAGAAGTCTCAAAAAAGAAAATAACCATTTTACGTATCCAAATGCTTTCCCATGCCAAGTTGTTTCCATTTGCTCGATTAGTTCTCGAGTTATGCGAAAAAATATAAAGGACCCCTCCCCCCTCTCCTTCTAAATAATCGCCCCACTGGAAGGAAGTAGTAATACCAAAGATTCACAGAAACATTATTTGTGCTCAAATTCCCTCGCAAGCCAAATTTCGATCCATTTGCTGGGTAAGTTCCCGTGTGATAAAACAAATTGTATGGGAGCACTCTCCACTCTTAAGATTTTCCGACTGTAAGAACGAAGGGTTCTCAAACTACCTTAGACACATTTCTCGCAATCAAATACCTTCCAACAACGAATTTGGTTCCATTTGCTTGATTAGTTTTCCAGTTGTACTGAAAATTGTGAAGGAGCTTCCTCCCCACTTTCTATTTCCTCACTGGAAAGAGGGAGGAGTACCAAATATTCATAGAAATATTTGTCGTACCCTAACACCCTTCCAAGCCAAATTTGGTTTTATTTGCTCGAATAGTTTTCAAGTTATGCAATAAAAAAGTTATGGAAGCGCCCCCTCCCTTCTTCCTGTATCTCCACTGGAAGGAGGGAGGGGTCTAAAAGAATCATAGAACCATTTCTCGTATTCCACTACCCTTCCATGCCAAATTTGGTTCCATTAGCTTGATTAGTTCTCCAGTTATGTACAAAATTGTAAGGTAAGCCTCCTCCCTCCTTTCTGTCCCCCCACTCGAAGGAGGGAGGGGTACCAAATTTTTTTTATATATATATTTATTATAGACATTTTACCACGGTTGTGGCTTTCGTGTCTCAGGGGTACCAAATATTTTTAGAAACATTCCTCGTACCCAACTTACCTCCCAAGCCAAGTTTGGTTTGATTTGCTTGATGGGTTCTCGAGTTATGAAAACTTATTACTTTTAAATAAAAGACCCCCCCCCCCCTTCGAGGAATAGGGAGGGGTCCCAAACTATTATAGGAACCTTCCCCGGCCTCCAATACCCTTAAATGTCAAGTTTCACGCAAATCGGCTCAGTAGTTTTCGAGTCTATAGGGAACAGACAGACAGACAGACAGACACACAGAAAGACAGACAGAAATTCATTTATATATATATATAGATTTTCAGATATGACAGACCATGTTAGGCCTCACACAATGAGTTTCGACCAAAACCAAAGGCAGAATCGGATTAGCGAAAACAAAAATCACAAAACTGTTTTTTTTTTTGTAGAAAATCTTATTTAGACTACCCTACTTCTACCCTACGATTTTTAAAAGCTCTTGGTCCAAATTAGCCAAATTTTGGAAAATTTGAACTTGAGACTACTGAAAATCGGAAATTCGGAAAGATCAAGACTTGTCAGTTCAAGGTGCAATAAAACTAAACAAACACATCTCGGAGCATTGGACTCTCCGGACTCGGACTCGAGCTGTTCCCAAGAATTAATGTTGGAAAAGTTCCAGGGAACACATAGTCCATATACAATTCACATAATGTCAACATCCTGCTGGGCTCGGGAAAAGCATATTATTCCCGCCGCCAACTAAGAAGAAGTCTGGTTGGACTTTTCATCTCGAATTCATGCTTTTCTTTCTCGTTTTTCCGACTGGAGCATAATGATTTCCCGCAGCTTTTCCGCCAGTCATCTGGCAGGATGGCGGCGGCAGTCGGTGCCAACTTTTTATTAGACTTTCCAAACAAATTACCGTTTACCGACTTCTGCAGGTTCTGTCTCCCAGTCGGTCATTTTGTTCAATACGTTATTTTATGGCTAACAGTCTTCTGAAGTCAGAACTAATTAAGTCGTTTCTGAGCGAGGCTTCTTTCATCTACTTATTTAGGACTCGTAGACTCACCATTTCTGATGGTTTTCTCCGCGTGTGTGTCTCTTTCCAGAAATACCAACAATTAAGGATAAAGATCCTGGGCGATTGTTATTACTGTATCAGTGGCGCTCCGGTAGAACGTCCGGATCATGCGGTGCTCTGCGTCCATATGGGCCTGTCCATGGTGAAAGCCATCAAGTAAGTTTAATTGGATTAATGTTGGCAAGCTCGATACCGTACTGCTTTTCCCGAAAAACTAAGAAGTACCCTATAATTGTTTAGTTAGGCGATATGCTGTGCTCAACTAATTAGCGTGCTAGCTACGGCGACGTTAATTTGCCAGCTTTTCTTTCGCTTTCATCTAACTTTTTCTCTCGCTTTTCCCAGATACGTGCAACAGAAGACAAACTCCCCGGTCGATATGAGGGTGGGAATTCACACCGGGGCAGTTCTGGCGGGAATTTTGGGGCAACGGCAATGGCAATTCGACGTCTACTCCAAGGACGTTGAACTTGCCAACAAGATGGAATCCAGCGGAAAAGCAGGGGTAAGTTAGTAGTTCTTTGAAATTTAAAATTAAAATTAAAAATAATATTTTTTTTTAAGTAAATTTGATTTTCTAACATCGTTTTATTGTTTTTTTTTTTTTTCATTCCACTCCCACTTAAACGATAAATTACAACCTAATTGTGGTTTCACGAACCTGCTGCTTCTGTTTTCCCAAAATTCAACGGGTCTGTGAACCCCTTGTGAACCAAACCAAACAACCGGACGGCCGACCGTGATTTTCACACCTGCGGTTGCCAATTTTCACAACCTCCCGGCGTGGCCAAAATAGACGGGTACATCTGTCGGAGAAAACGCTCGGTTTCCTAAACGGTGAATTCGAGGTGGAGCCAGCCTTTGGGGAAAAGCGAGAGGAAGCGCTGCGGATAGCGGGTCTGAAGACCTATTTCATCTCCAAAGTGCTGAAACCGGTGAGTATCTTCGCGTGTGGGTAATTAGGTGCATACGAGAACGAGGGAGCTCACTTAGTTACGCTTAACTGAGCTAAGAAATTTATCAACTGTCACGCTTCATGGGAATCTTTCCTAGTTTTGAGGGTACTTTAATCAGTTTCGCAGCTATTGATCAAGATTGTCTCCATTAGTTTGGGTTATAAAGTTCAAAACATGGATGAAATTGTGGCAAATCAATTCCAAATATACCAACCGAGCTTAGAACACGGGACATAAATTAGCCGTGAATATATTTCCAACCACTTTTTATAACTCATCACTGCTAAACGAGAATTTGGAAAAACTACAGATTGAACAGTATGCATGTATTATTTCATTAAATGTAATATTTTTTATTGCACAAGCTTAGTCATTTTTTGTTCAAAATTTTCAAGTCTAAATAATTTTATTTCTGGATTGTTTAAAATATAGGGAAATAATGGGTTAAAAAGGCACTATAACTCCTTTTGTAAGCTTGTGCGGCGTCTGAAACTACGTCCAATAGATTTTCTGGACATTTTTATTGGAGTTAAGTACTTTTTCATGAATATGGTCGTGTATGAGGGAAGATATTGAATTTCTTCGCGATTTATACACATTTTTCCCATTGTGCAATGTATAAAAGTTTGAGTACAAGAAAGGAGGCAGTTTAACTTCGCATAAAATAAGTGAATGAGTGCGAAATGAACATTGCATGAAAGCTTGTATGCAAAATTTGTACTTTTTTTAGCGGTCATTATTCTATCTGATCTTGTTAAAATCCAGTCAAGGGGGAATATAATTAAATTATTCTTGCATGGACTTTTTTATATAATTTGAGATATTTTTACATTTTACAAGTGCTAAATTCTATCTCGTTTTGATAGGAAAAACTGAATATCAAGATATATCATCTTCATATAATTTTGTTATTCTCTTCTAATCGGGAATAACGAAGATTTTGATATCAAAGCTATTTCTGAATAAGATAATAATATCTCATTGAGATGGATTTGAAAAGTTATTATGATATGCCTTATGTTATTATGATGGTAGTGTTAAGAATGCAATTAATTTCTACAAAAAAAACTTATTTTTTGATTAAATCAAATAAGGTGAATTGATCGAACTCTTGATCAAATTCAGAGATCCCAACCAGCAATGAGAATGATTCCAATTTTCAAAAGTAAAAGTAATGTATTGAAATTTTACGGTTCAAATTTCAGATTAAAGTTTGAAATTTGGCTCTTGAAAACTGCATCATCTTAATGTTGAACAATACGCCAAAAACATATGGAATTTCCTGCAATTTGTTTAAGAGAACATTCAGGTTTTTTTTTTAATATCATCAAACTCTACCATTCCGAGTGTAAAGTCGCGAGGCGTCGCGTGGTTTTTCTACAAGCGGATATTTGAATTACGTTTTTCTTCGAGTTATCTACAACTAGTGTTCTCGATTCTCGTTGTAGCAATTCGCGAAGGCATTAGATTGGCCTGTTTAGTGAAGTTTCGCCACAGAAGAAGAAATTGATTCCTAGTTGACGATTTTAACCAATTGAATAATTTCTAAAGAAGCCATTGTTCCAATTTTATACACTTGCTCTTCACGAAGACTGAGTGACCATCCGCTATTGAGTGCTCCGTTGAGGAGTTCTCAACCCTAGTGATACCCTTTCTCCTGTTTAAATATAAACAAACCCAATATTGTAGTACCATAAAAGAAAAAGAGAGGGCTGGTGATGCCCAATGGCAGGCACGAGTGCCGAGCCTGCGCTTAAAGCGCCAGATCCTTTGAGGGATCAACGAGTCCTAGGTGACAATCCAGTGAGCCGACTCCCAGGATGGATTGACCCTAAAGCAGGCGAGCTTATTCTTTTGAGCCTCAAATCCACTGGAGAAGATGAGCTTGGAAACCCCATACAACTTCCTAAGAACCCTTTCTTGGTAGCCAAGACTATAGAAAATGTAGTAGGAAGGATCGACGGTGCGCTGACAGAAGCAAAAGGAACCCAATACATACTGAAAGTCAGAAACCCAGCCCAAGCAGAGAAGTTGAAAAAACTGAAAAATCTGATCGATGGTACCCCGATTATCTTACAATCCCATACTAAGCTGAACCGCAGACAGTGCAAAGTTACTTGCCATGAAATCGATGGAATCAGCGATGAAATTTTACTAGAGGAGTTAAAATCGCAAAAAGTCATAGGCGTTAGAAGGATCCAGAGGCAGGAAAGCGCCAAAAAAGTCAATACTCCACACATAGTTCTCACAATCGAAGGAACAGTACTCCCCGAGTATATCTTTTTCGGACTTATCCGTTCCAAGGTTCAAATATATTACGACTCTCTGATGCAATGTCGTTTGTGTTACCAATACGGACATACGAAAAATCGCTGCCCTAACAAGCCAATCTGTAGTAACTGCTCCGGTGTCCACGATGGTACTTGCACATTCGAATCCAAATGCATCCACTGCAAAGGGAACCACACATCCTATTCCAACATCTGTCCTAAACGCATTGAGGAACAAAACATCATCCGTCTTCGAACCAACGAAAATCTTTCCATGAGTGAAGCCAGAAGAATCATAGAAGATCAACGACAAAATAAGACATATTCTAGTGTTGCACAATCCCTACAAAACAATGAACTGACGAAACTCAAAGAATCCGAAGCTGTTATCCGAAAAGAAAATGAAGATCTTAAATCAAAACTCCAGCAATGGAAACAACACTCCCAGCAAATCCAAGTTGCACTTCAGAAACAGATCAAAGATCTACAATCCCAGATCCAAGCACTTCAAATGCAACTTACAACACCAAGAATGATGCAGTCAAGAACCAGTAACGAGCAGACCGAACACCAGCAACCAGACCCGAAAGAAAGAGCGGAAGAAAACCTAAATATATCGAAAGAGCCTCCAAAATCGCAAAGAAAACGACAAAATAACAAACAGGACAAAAGCAATAATCAATCACCTTCTTCGCCCTACAGAAGAAAAACGACATAAGCATAAAAAAAACTCTTAAACCCTCAGATTCAAACCAAAACATGCAGGAAATTTCACCAATGTATATATCGGAAACAGACGTTGAATCTGACGATTCAAACTCTTAATTTTCTGAAAAATTAACACCTTTCTCGCTAATCTCACTTTACATTATCTTTATCTGTGACTAACAATCAAACAAATACTCTCAACACAATCATGTCAACATCCATCTCTCAACAATCATTAATTAGCGAGAACTTCAACTTGCTCACAAACGAATCTTCTTCAGGCCTAACTATCGGAACAGCTCCTCAGAATTGTCAGAATGTAGATGTTTTAGAAACTCCCCATCTTCTTAGCGAAGAAGATGTAGGTGATGTTACCCAAAACCCTCAAACTCGTTCTTCCAAGTCTTGTCTGAAATCTATAGCAATACATTGGAATGTACGTGGTTTTAGAGGACATTTTTCGGAAATTCATCACCTCCTTAACGAAGAAAAACCTTTAGTCCTAGGACTGCAAGAAACTAAATGCCTCAAAAACATAACTCTGCCCCCCGCCCTTACACGCCAATACAACTGGAAACTAGCAAGTAACAATAGCCGCGAAAATTAACACGGTGTTGGAATAGCAGTTAGCTCAGGTATCCCTCACACTTTTCACGAACTCAGTGTCGACATACAAGCTGTTGCTGTTACTATCTCACATCCTTTCGTAGTCACTTTTATCTCCATTTACATCCCACCTCAAGCTAGATTTCACCAATATAAAATCCACCTCGATAAACTACTTGAAGAACTTCCTACTCCAATCGTACTCATGGGAGACTTCAACAGTCATAACGAAATATGGGGGAGCATCAGAACCGACAGAATGGGTTCTATGCTCGAAGCTTTTATCGCCGAACACAACCTTGTTCTAATGAACAACGGTGAACACACCAGACTTGATCCCATTACTGGTCATACATCCGCTCTGGATTTAACACTCGTTTCATGTCAGATTGCTAATAAATTTACCTGGTCTGTAGATGCCGACTGTCGCGACAGTGACCATTTTCCTATTAAACTATCAATAATGGCTACCATTGAACCTCTGACGACTCGACGAAGGTGGATCACAGACATGGCAGACTGGGAAATCTTTGCTAATCTTTCACTCGAATATCTTCCTCCTGAAACAAAAGTAACAAACCAACAATTCACTGAAAAACTCGTTGAAGTGGCTAGTAAATGCATCCCACGAACATCTGGGAAAATTGCAGGAAAATCAGTGCCCTGGTGGAATCCAGAAGTGGCATCTACAATTAAAGATCGTAAAAAGAAGTTGAGGGCTTTACGACGAATGAATGATTATGATCCCGCTAAACCACAAGCTCTAAAAGAGTTTCAAAAAGCAAGAAATTTAGCCAGAAAAACTATACTCCAAGCAAAACAAAAGTCGTGGGAAAACTTTATCGGGGAAATTAATCCTGCCACTCCTTCTACTCTGCTGTGGAAAAAAGTCAATATTCTTAGAGGGAAGCGTAGCATCCAACAGCGCTGCATAGCATCAGGCAGCGATATATACACCGATCCTCCCGATATCGCGAACATACTAGCAGACCACTTCTTTAAAATATCCGCTACGGAAAGCTACGACACCGATTTCCAAAGAAGGAAACGTGATGCTGAAACGTTTTTCCCAACTTTTGATGGTGGAGAAGAGCTTTACTTCAATGTTCCTTTCAAAATTGATGAGTTACATTGGGCTCTCGATAGATCCAGAGGTAAATCGGCGGGTTTTGACAATGTCAACTACTTGATGTTGAAAAAACTTCCTATACCTGTGAAATACACACTCTTAAATGTCATAAATGATGTGTGGACAACAGAATCCATACCAATAGAATGGAAGACAGGACTGGTAATCGCGATTCCTAAACCAGGCAAAAACTCCAAAGAACCAGACAACAATCGTCCAATAACATTATTAAGCTGCGTTGGTAAGGTCATGGAAAGGATGGTTAACCGAAGATTAATACATTTTCTACAACAAAACCAACTTCTCAATAGAGGTCAATATGCTTTTATTAGCGGCAGAGGCATCGATTCATATTTCGCAGAACTAGAATCCATTTTAGAGATACCACTACAGGAAAAACAGCACTGTGAGTTAGTACTCCTCGATATTTGCAAAGCATATGACAAAGTCTGGCGACTTCCCATTCTCAATACTTTATCATCCTGGGGAATAAAAGGAAAACTAGGAAAATATATTGAAAACTTCCTTACTGACAGATCTTTTACTGTCTCAATTAGTGGAAAACTTTCTGACTTGAAAACACAAGAAAATGGGGTCCCCCAAGGATCAGTAATTTCCGTTACACTCTTCTTGATAGCTATGGAATCTATTTTCGGGCGATTGTCTTCAAATGTAAAACTACTAGTTTATGCCGATGACTTACTTCTCGCAGCATGGGGAGATAATCATGAATCTATACGGAAGAAACTTCAAGAAGCTGTAAATGATGTACATCGATGGGCCTGTGATACGGGTTTCTCTTTATCGCCATCTAAATCTCAACTCTTACACGTGTGCCGAAAATACAAACATGATAATGTTCCTAGACTTTACATTAATGGGACACAAATAGAAGAGGTTAACGTCGCAAAAATCTTGGGAGTAACAGTAGACCGCCGTCTACGTTTCACTGCTCATGCTAAGGCATGTCGAAAATCTTTGGAATCCACCAGTGATGGGAAACAGCCTTATCGGAGGGGATAGACAATCGCTCATGAAAATACACTAAAGTCTCACCATACCTAAATTGTTTTACGGGATCGGACTCTTCAGTATAGGAAGTGAACATTTCATTAAAAAACTGCGCCCAGCATATAACTCTATAGTTCGAAGTGTTACCGGCGCTTTTCGAACTAGTCCGATTAAATCGATATATGCCGAGTCTGGAATTATCCCATTTGATTACCTATATGTACAACAGTTAGCTACCACTGCTATTCTAAGATGTCAGAAAATCGAAATTGACAATTGTGTAGCCGATGATTGCGAGCACGATGCTCTCTCGGCTGATAGGCCTTTTCCGAGTCAACGATCTCCCTCCATCGTCCTTACTACTCGCACACACACGACGGCTAAGCTGCCACGTCGTGGAGCGGTCGTCAGTCAACGAACGATCTTCAGTAAGGCAGGACGGGTGTCTCCCGTTCAGCCGATGAGTGCTAAGCGAAGCTGCACAATGGCGAAACCTGCCAGGATTATTTTGTGGCGGTTGAACGGGAGACATTTTTTTCTTTTGTGTGCTATAAAAAAAACTTGAGTTGAGTGAAAGTTTAGACCGGTCTGGTGGAATCTTACATGGAAGGAAGAAAGTGTCAAAGTGTGTTGCGGGATCTTTATGAATTATCGAATCCAGTATTTGAATCGTTCGCATTAGAAAGTGTAGTTTGTGGTTTTGGTTTTCAAAATAACGGCAGAAAGAAGTGAAAAGAAAAATATTTTAGCGAATCGAGTGGTGAATTAACACACAATTATACCAGAACCTCGTAGCTCTGGTGGTTCGATGTGTTTGTGCGAGTGCCGGT
This sequence comes from Uranotaenia lowii, assembly GCF_029784155.1. NCBI lineage: Eukaryota > Metazoa > Arthropoda > Insecta > Diptera > Culicidae > Uranotaenia > Uranotaenia lowii. The sequence goes on along the minus strand of NC_073692.1, from coordinate 51,204,046 downwards.
TGGAAAGCTGGTCCGTTGTTTCGCAGACGATTCAGACTCACCACAGGTATGTATGTATGTATGTATGTAACTTTTATTAGCAAAGTTGAAAGAACGGAATTGTACAGTTCCGAGAGATGAGGGGTTACATTTGGGCGATTTGATTTGTTGAGTATCACAGATAAAATTGATGTCCCAGCATCGCAGTATAAATGCGGAAAGAGGATTTTATGTTTACTGTCGCAAAGCAAACGGTCTAATCAAATGTTCGATTTCCTGAGTAATGACCGACGGTAGAATTCTTATATAATTTGAAAAGAAAGTTTAAGTGTGATGAGTGGTTTTAGTCGGTAAGAGAAAATGCAGCAAGCTCAAGCAAAGTTAAATAGAGCATTTGCCACCATACTCTGATTATAGAACCGGGCGTTAGTTTGCGGGTAGGAAAATAGGGCCGTTGAAATCGGTACCGACAGAAACAACAAATTCGCCCGCCAGAAAGGGGCGCAAGTTTAGTTACACTGAGAAAAAAAATTCAAAGTTTGAATTAAATGTTTATTGTCAAAATATTAAAGTTTACAGTCGATAAAGATAAAAGATTTTGATTTGATTTGACATTCGTTTTTTGGAAGGGTGCCGTGCGGTATCCGGATTAAGCACCGTAAAGGTAAATGAATAATCAAATATAACAATAACATATTACGGATGATTTTGATCAGGGACTGTAGCGCGAAGCAGAGTGGTCAGTCATCAAAGTGGTATCCTTTCATCAACTTCATTTAAAAAATTGTAGATGCAAGGATGAAGGTGGTTTTTGTAAAATAGTTGGTTGTTTTTTATTCAGACATTTGCATAATATTTGTTTCTTAAAAAAAATAATTTTAATTAATTTTTTTTTTCATATTATTTTTCAAATATTGAAAAATTTAATCTGCTGAATCTGATTGATCGGACGATTTAGTGACCGAAACCATGAAATTTCTCGTAATTCGTTATTCATATAACCAGTCAGATAAACTTATTGTAATTAATCCATAGGAAGGCAATGAAAATTCAAAAAAACTTTGACAAGCTTTTTAAGATGTGTAGATTCAGTGACGAGATATCAAATTGTACGAGATATTCATAAGAGATGTCAAATCGTAAATTGTGTTTTTGTAAAGAATTGCCTTAAAGACAAAGTTAAAAAAAAATTTAAAAAGGGTCATAATAACCCTACAAAAATTCATATGAATATGGTGATGATTTTACTCATGAAAATTCTCAGAATAATTATTTTGGATTTTGCCTATAGAAGTAAGAGCCAAAACCATTGTTTCGGTAAGATAAAGAAAATAATCATGACGTCTCAAGAAATGCGATTGTAAGAAGCAAGAATTTAGAAGGAACTATAGATTCGTACGGCTGAATCTATTGTTAGAATTCGTTGCTAGACAACCACTAATAAGTTAAAGTCAAAAGAATGATTTGAGACAGCAGGTCTTAAAATTAATAAGCGGTGTCACGAGAGACATAATGTTACACAATTGAACGACATTATTATTTTTCAGTTGAGTCGAAATGTTTGGAAAAAACATGGTCAACAATATATTCATCCTATCGACGAAGCATATTACCAAAAGCCAATCTGACATGGGTCACTTTATGGATTTATGTTGGATCGGGAGAACCAACATGAAGAGTATTCTGAAAGTTCACTTTATGAATTTACGTTGGATTGGGAGGACCAACAGGAAGAGTGTTCCGAAGGTTCACTTTATGAATTTACGTTGGATCGGGAGGACCAACATGAAGAGTGTTCTGAAGGTTCACTTTATTTATGAATTTACGTTGGATCGGGAGGACCAACAGGAAGAGTGTTCTGAAGGTTCACTTTATGAATTTACGTTGGATCGGGAGGACCAACATGAAGAGTGTTCTGAAGGTTCACTTTATTTATGAATTTACGTTGGATCGGGAGGACCAACAGGAAGAGTGTTCTGAAGGTTCACTTTATGAATTTACGTTGGATCGGGAGGACCAACATGAAGAGTGTTCTGAAGGTTCACTTTATTTATGAATTTACGTTGGATCGGGAGGACCAACAGGAAGAGTGTTCTGAAGGTTTACTTTATGAATTTACGTTGGATCGGGAGGACCAACAGGAAGAGTGTTCTGAAGGATCACTTTATGAATTTACGTTGGATCGGGAGGACCAACATGAAGAGTGTTCTGAAGGTTCACTTTATTTATGAATTTACGTTGGATCGGGAGGACCAACAGGAAGAGTGTTCTGAAGGTTCACTTTATGAATTTACGTTGGATCGGGAGGACCAACAAGAAAAGTGTTCTGAAGGTTCACTTTATGAATTTACGTTGGGTCAGGAGGGCCAACATGGAGAATGTTCTGAAGGTTAACTATGTGATGGTCTACGACCTTTGAAAAAAAAAGTTCATTAAAGTATAAGAATAAGGTTCGGAAACACCAGTTTGAACAGTCCAGTACAAAAAGTAGATTTGAAAAGATTAGCTTATTGGATCGAGATTAAATTGAAGTTTGTCTCGAGCACGTTGTCTAGTAAAAACAAGTTGCAAACTTGTTGTTCAGTTCGGAAAGGCTGGAGTGACAAATCGAGACGGTTGATGTCGCCCGAAACAAATGTCTTTTTTTAAAGTTCCACAATGATTGAGAAAGCATATCTCGTTCCAGAATTCATTGAATTGAAGGAAAGATGTTTTCCGTCAGTTCTAATTTTTATTCATGAAAATCAATAATTTCTTGTAAGTAGTTGTAGTAGTAGTGAGAATATAGAAATATAATGGAATCATAGCATTAGATTTTTGAGGATGAAAAGACAGTGGAAATTCTTTGTTTAGCCATTTAATTGGAGGAAAAGGAGCATCCCGGCGTGTTCACGCATTAAGGAGGTCCGATAATGATAGCGATTTGGTTGGAATAAGACACCTGTGGAAAAAGGTTCTAGAAATATGTCTGGATCAAGAATGGAAGAAAGTTCACGAATGGCTTAACATATAGAAGTACCACGATATTTGAGTGTCACGAGCTAGCTAAGTATACTACAAACGTTATATAAAACTGTGGGAGAAATGAACTTATTGAGAGTAAGCATTGAGACAAAAGATTTAAATATTGACATGAATAAGCATAAAAGGAGGTGTTAACTACAGTTGCGCTAACAACCGTATTTTGGTTTGAGATTGAGGAAGTGAAATCAAATTTCTGGTGGTTGCTTGTTCCCAGCTTCGAAATTTTGCAATTTTTTTTTTCGTTTTAACTTTAAATCTTTGTGTAGGGGGGAGATGTGTAGCCGATGATTGCGAGCACGATGCTCTCTCGGCTGATAGGCCTTTTCCGAGTCAACGATCTCCCTCCATCGTCCTTACTACTCGCACACACACGACGGCTAAGCTGCCACGTCGTGGAGCGGTCGTCAGTCAACGAACGATCTTCAGTAAGGCAGGACGGGTGTCTCCCGTTCAGCCGATGAGTGCTAAACGAAGCTGCACAACAATATACAAAAAATACCTTCGATCATAGATAGAGCCAATCGCCAATTTCAATCTATCACAGGGGAATTAATTCCAGACATAGAACCGATACTCCGACACGGTCCCCGACAATGGAATATTACCACCGCAAAAGCAGACTGGAATCTAAAAGGAAAACTACGATCTGGTGTTAATTCTTTCCAAGCAGTACCAATTTTCACTAAGCACGTTAAACGAAAATACCTGAACCATCTACACATCTTTACCGATGGCTCTGTAGCGGACAATCAGGCAGGCTGTGGAATATGGTCCACAGATTTCGAAAAATATATTCGGCTTAGATCGGAATGTTCCATTTTCTCAGCCGAAGCTTTCAGCATTCTAAACGCAATTCAAAACTTTAATCACGTCGACCTTCCTAAAGTAATTTTCACTGACTCGGCCAGCACTATCACTGCTGTTCAAAATGGGGTTTCAAAACATCCGTGGATTCAAGCCATCGTAAAATCAGCTCAACAGATTGACATATCGCTCTGCTGGATTCCTGGACATGCTGGAATTTCCGGTAACGAGCTTGCTGATCGCCTAGCTAACAAAGCCAGATCCCTCGACCACGTACTACAAAAAGTGCCAGCACAAGACGCTATAAGAAATTTAAAACACACCATCACACAACATTGGGAGGCCGAATGGATAAATCTACGAGATCCTTTCCTCCGTAAGATAAAATCCACAACCAAGGCATGGACTGACCGAAAGCAACGCCAAGAAACACGAGCCCTTTGCCGACTTCGAATCGGTCATACGAGACTAACGCACGCGGGACTATTCAGAAGCAATCGAGACTTCTGTAATACCTGCAACATCGCATTAACTGTTCCACACATCCTATTGGAATGCCAACTATACAACTCAGCCAGAATAACTTACAACATCCAAGGAGACTTGAGCGAAATTCTTTCCAACAACGAACAAAAAGAATCGAACCTTATCGAATACCGTCAAACGGGGTAACATGCAAAAGCAGGGTTAGATGCAACATTTGTATACCACAATACTCATTCAATTTTTATTTCAATATACTGTAATAAAGTTATCATTGAATGATAACAAATTGATGATGAAATAGTTTTTAACATCGTGAAAGAGTTTTTTAAAGATTTTGATTGTCATAAAAAATTTTAAAAATCGAGCAATAAATGTACAAATTTTTACATTTTTCAATGCCGTAAAAAACTTTACCTAGTTTGACGGTTTGGCTTAATGATATCACCTACAAACTTTATATTGCTTTCATTATCCTATACCAACACTGTTGGTGTATAAATATTTTTCGGACGAACACCAAATTTTTTTAAACAAATAATTTTATAGTTCAGTTAGCTGTCTGGGGCAAAATGCAACAAAATGCAAACCTGTACTAAATCTCATAAATCGCGTTTCCATATGCTGGGATGTGATTGTTTTGCATTATGCATTTGTTTACATTTCAATTTCATCCATCCTAAGAATTATTTTCATGATTTAAGCTAAAAGAATATTTAGTAGTATTTTTACCCCTAAATGTATGCAGCAGATTAACACATTTTTCTTTAAAAAATTTTCGACAGAAAAAAATGGAAAATTAAATTCGAACAAAACCAAAAATTATTGCAATTGGTGCATTATGCGTTATGACATAACAAATGTATCAAAAACTATAAATTTTCAAACGTTTTCATTTGATTTTTCATTAATTACAGAGTTTGTTGCATCTTACCCCTTTTTCTTAGTAGGGTGAAAATCGCATGTTTTTGTAAATTTAAAAATAACTGGTAGAACCAATAATTTTTCTGACTACGTCAGTTTGGTGTCCCATCAACCTTAAAACTTTTGATGTACAAGAGGTATGATTATCTGTAAGCATTAAGATTTTAGAAGCCATTAAAGTTGAAATGTGTTGCATGTTGCCCCAGTTGACGGTACTTAAAACAAACCAAATTATTACGACAACTGTAATCCAAATTACACATTCGTACTTGGAATCAGACCCGAATGACCTCTGAGGTTAAAAGGTCTTAAATAAATATCATCATCATCATCATCAAACTCTACCTCATGACTGTCATCTTCAGCATTATTATACTGCCGCTATTCGCAAGACTGTCCCATTTGCATTTTCGTCATTTTTCAGTTTATCTAAAAAATCGTTCAAATACAGTTAGTTCTTCAATTTAAACTAAAAACTTTCATAACTTTGTTCTCAACATATATGAAAAAAATACCAAGTCATGTCTGTCCCATATGAAATGTACTCGCAAAGCTGTCCCATATGTCTATTTTTACAGAATGCTTTTAAATTTCTCCTCTAATTTACGTTAATTTTACAAATATTCATACAATGTGTGCGACAAAAAAGGCATTCATTGAAATTACGGGAGTAAGACTAGATAAAATAGTACAGTAAAGTCAAAAATATCAATTTCCATAATTTTTACAAGCTAAGTTTAGCCTAATGGGTAAATTCCACCAAAATGTTTTTTTTTTTAAATTTCGCACGAGGCTTATTGAATTGTTCGTTGTAAAAGATGGAAAATAGTTTGCTATAAAGCCATTTTTTTAGGTTTTTGTCATGCTGTTACTTGCTGCTTGGACTTTCATAAAATCTATGAACCAAAATACGCGTACCTGGTAGCACACGCGTAAGTCAAATTGTATTGATTTTTCTTATTAAATTTTTGCAGCCAAGATGCTTTGGTGTTTCTGATTCAGCATTAATTTAATTTGTATTGTCTTTCTAAAAAGATAATCGACCGAAAAACTTTCCAAAAGACGAAGGTACAGGTTGTTCTAGTAATGGAACGTTGTTATTCATTTTATTTTAGACCTACTCAATTGTTACGGTAAACTTACGTTATTTTTATAAAAATACAGTCAATCGCAAAATTGATCGTACACCCATTACTCATTCTTCAATTTAGAGTTTTTCGGGGTTTAATAGTAAATAAGTAAAAACAACTTCAATCCATTGAAAAACACCTCATTTTAACTCTTTAACTGTGAAAAGACAAATTCAAATTATTTACATTTTCACTTCATATTTGAAACAACAACAAAAAAACACCAGATGTGGCAAAATTGATCGTACAGTGCTACTTTTTCTCAAAATTTCAATAAAAATGAATTCATAGAAAGTAACAAATATCATAAAACAACTAAATTAGTATTTGGCATGACCGTCTTTGGCATCTAGCACTGCTTGCAAGCGTCGTGGCATCGATCCAACGAGGTTTTTGATCACACTAGATGGAATGTTCTCCTAGATCTCCTTAATCACCGTTCCGAGTTCTGCCTTGTTCTCCGACCAGAAGTGTTCTATCGGGTTCAGATCAAGAGACTGCGGAGGCGTTTTGAATTGTTTAGGGATATTATACAGCAACCAACCCCGTACGACATTAGCGGTATGTTTGAGGTAATTATCTTGTTGGAAGTAGTATTCACGAGGTAGACCCAATTTATTCACGGAAGGCGGAAGGTTACGTTTGAGGGTGTTCAAATAACCCATCTTGTCCATCGTTGAGTCAATGAATTCCATGGTTCCAGGTCCAGAGGCCGACATTGAGCCCCACAACATCTGGTTGCCGCCACCGAGTTTTACAGTTGGGACCAAATTTTTGGGCTGGAGCTCCATTCCAGGTTTTCTCCGCACCATTTGCCGTCCATCCGATCCGAAAAGGTTTACTTTTGTTTCGTTGGTGAATAAAACTTTGTTCCAGAACTCTTTAGGCTTATTAACATAAGCCTATAAGCTTTAGCGAACTCCAGTCGTTTTTTTCATTTTTACTATTGAGATAAAAGGCTTCTTACGGGCTACACGATCTCTAAAACCGATCCTGTGCACTACCTTCCGAACAGTATCTGCGCTGACAGCTCTTCCGATGGTCTCAGCGACTTCAGTGGCCAATTTCGGAATACTTGTTTTAGGTTTCTTTTTCAGAGTTCGCACAATTACCCATTCATCTGTAGAAGTCAAGATGCGTTTTCGTCCTCTTCCAGCGATATTTTTCACGGTTCCTTCGTATTTCCACTTTTTGATAATATACTGCACTGTAGAGTGGGTTCGCTCGACAGATTCTGCTATTTCCCGCAATGACTTTCCGCGACAAAACATACTTTTATCAACGATCGTGTCGCAATGTCCGTTTCCTTGCGCTTGTTTAACATTTTGATCACTACTCTTCGAAATTCAGCAAAAAAACAAAAATAAACACTGCCCAAGTAGCTGCTGGGTGGTGACATGAAACACTGACAAAAAAACTTTCGCTTATCCATATTGGAATTGTTTACACATCAAACATTTCAGGTTAAATACAAGGTGTACGATCAATTTTGCATACCTCTCATTTGGGATTTTTATCAACTTTTTGAATTAAAAAAAACACAACATATTTTTCAAAATCGTCGCGATCAGATCAATAGCTAAATTTGTAAACAATTAATGTGCATCAAAATCATAAATGTTCAACCATTTTTTCACACCAAATAAATGAAAAGAGTTAGTAAACCGTGTGTGTACGATCAATTTTGCGATTGACTGTATGTCATAAACATCATTTCAAACTTATTTTAATCAGTAAACAACCAGTAAAGTGAATAATAAAGCTCAGTTAGAGAGAATCAAATGATCAACTGACAATAGAAAAGCCAAATATGGGACAGCTTTGTGGGTAATGGAAAACTGTACAAGACGCACCAGCGGGGTAAAATGGCCCATGTCATTCTTTCTCAAATATTCACTAACCTATGGCTTCGAATGATGTTTTTCTTCATTTTTATTGTGGTAAACAAGCTTTTTCATCAGTCAATAGATAAAAAGTTCACAAAATCTAATTTAGTTCTTAGAAACAGAGGAATTAATGGAATCAGCGTGAAACTTGTAATTTTTCATAAGTTACATATAAGGTTTTATGGTAAAACAGCTTGCGCAATCTGATCAAACTACAGCTTATCGTTTTACCACTCATGTGCTTTTTCGGAAGACTATAAATATTTTGTTGTATTTTATTAACCTCCTACAAATTTTATCCTTGTTCGATTTAAAACGGTGCACCAATATTCGATTCGAAAAAATTATCGGCCGCCATGTTTGCCGCGATATCACTATATCAGTCGAAAAAATTGAATTTCATTGCCTACTTGAAGGCGTTTTATATATAAGGATATTAAAAAGTGTATTTTGAAAAGCGAAATTTTCGATCAGTTTAGCAATACTAAATGAATTTTAGCCAAAAAAATGGTAGTTTTCAAAAATACGATGAACATGTAATCAAACATTTGGTGTTTCAATAATTACATTTCGTATAATCATTGGTCTATTTCTTACCACCCTTCCTGTTTGGTGCGTTCTGTCCACTAGTTTTGGCGTTCTACCCCGCGGTTTGTTTTCTGGCTGTTTTAGTTTTTTTTACAAAAATATAGTCAAAATCGAGTTTTTATCATATTTTTTCTTTTCGATAATACGTAGATTTCATCCTTGAATCGTTGTCAACTCTCAATTTGGTTCTTAAATGATTGGTATCGCTATAAATAGCAATTATGCTCAGCTGGTGCGTTTTGTACAGTTTTACCCTACATTTAATACGCATGCGAAAAATACTCGCAAGGCTGTCCCATCATTATTTTCTCCTCTGCATCAACAAATTCCAAAACAAAAAAAAACATTGGACGAAATTCTACAACAATTATCATAATATCTGTGAAGAAAAAAATAGAATAGGTAAAGTTTCAGCCGAAAAATCCACGAAAGTTTATAAAAATCTTTAAAGCCACTTTTTTCGGTTCGTTTCCGGCAGCGGCAGTATACAAAAGAGTTGAATTTGGTTAAAAATTTAAATTTTAAAAATCGAACTAACAATCATTATTATAAGTTGTCGATCTCTTGCAATTTGAATTCCTAAACAAAACAGTCATGTTGAGAATTTGATTGCCTCTACCTGAGTACGTGCAGTTGAAGGCGGAAAAAGCAGCTTTAAGATTGAAACGAACTGATTTATCACAAAATTGGGAGCTTATAGGGCACCTAAAAATGCTAAACAGGTTCAACTTGAATGAATTGGTTACATCCGTTCAAGACTGGATGATTACTAAACCAAATTTTTATACAAGTTTCAAAGTTATTGCTACGGATCGATCTATGGGCACAGGATGGCCCTACAACTAGGATAGGATCGATAAAATTCTTCACTGATGGCTCAAATATGAATAATAATACTGGTGCCGGAATAAATGGCCCAGGGGTAAACATCTCGATTCCAATGGGGGGCTGGCCCACAGTTTTCAAACAGAAGAAAACTTGTGAACTTCTTAGTCTATCGAAAATGGATCTTAAAACAATTACAGACCTTCTACAGGGCATTGTCCATGCAACTACCACTTACATAAAATAGGCAAACTCAGTAATGAGATGTGCCGGGTTTGTCAAACTGAAGTAGAAACTTCAGAGCACTTAATGTGTGACTGTGGATATCTTATGACACTTCGACTGAAAGTTCTTGGTGAGCGAATCTGAACGCCCGATGATATTTGGGAGATGAAAGCCAGTAAGGTGGTGGGATTCATAGGAAATACCATCCCAAAGTGGAATAATGTCATGATTTCGACTATAACTGCCATCTCTACCAATGGTGACAGTATTGCGTGATCAGACAAATAATAAATTGGGTTACTCCACAATAGATCACAAAAAGTTGGTCTTCTCATACAAAAAAAAGCATTTGATTATTTTGATTGTGGGTGGAACTCAATACGATTTCTGAAATTTACAAAAAAAATGATTTTTATTTAGATTAGAGATCAGAATTTCACATATGATTAAAGAAGTGAAATTTGTTCAGTGCCTCAATCATTAATCCATCATTTTGATTCTGATGTTTAAGGTTTCAATATATTTAATTATTTATTTAAATTATGTAGGTATATATTTCTAATACGACTTGCTAATTTTTATAAAAATGAAAATGTATCGTCATTTTGAAGTTTGGTTATGTATGAATTTTGCATTAAAAAAATAATTCAAGAACTTCGAATCTGAATATGAAGCAAAAACTTAGCAAGTGGATCCAAGTAAATCAAATAAAAATGGCGTTTTCAAATTCAGCTTTTTATTTAAATTTTATATGAAAATAAAAATTCTTGAACTAGATACAGAACCCGAAATATGAAAACACAAATACAATTTCGATTTAGATTATATGGAACAAGAACCCCTGAAATGAGTTAAGTCTTATTTGAAATTTTATATTCCGAAACGAATTACTATCAATAAGCGACTGTTGCTGATTTACGAACCTAGGATAAGTTTTTGAGGTTTTGACATCAGTTTTGAGTAAATTGTTACTCTCGAATCACCTTACTCCTTTGTCAAAATTCAAGTTTTGATGACGACAACGATCTCGTAATAGGAACTTAAAGTCGCAAGCAAATATTCTTTAACACAGGAATTCATGCCGGAATTAGACCGCACAGTGGTCCAATTCCTGAAAACCTTTCAAACAGTATGCTTTCAACATTTTTGACTCGGAACCTTACTAAAATTGTTCAATTATCATAATTTCTCTGAAAATAACTTATTGTTTTCAGATTAACCGAAAAAATTCTTCAATATTACCGAAAGAATTAAAAAAATAAAAAAAATAATGAAATGCCTCTAATTCTAGAAAGGCCCATTAAAGCCAAAATAAACTAAGATTTAACACAAATGAAATAAATCTAATCAGATTGACTAGAATTCCAGATCTGGTGCTGAACACTTCATACATTTTTTATTAACTGTGTTCTTTTTAACTTGTTAATGATAAAAAAATTATGTTGGATTAGAGTTTTATAACAAACCATGTGAATAAATATACTTACAATTTCGCAAATATCTATCAAACTTTTAGAATAAAGGTACCTATTTAGAAGTTTTTTTTTCATCATCATATTTTCTTGGAATGGTTGTTCTTATCACAAAAAATTTCATGTCAATTTCAAATGAGAAAAAAACAGAAAATATTTTACAAATTAATTAGTTTTTCATATTTTGTACCCGTAAAAATTACTCTTGATGTGTCCTTTAAATGTTTAAGTTTAATTGGTTTTCATGAATTTTTACCAGCAAATTGGTTCTATGTTTGATCAATAGCCAGTAAAAAAATTTAAGAAACCGTGTTTTAACCATGTTTTGGGAGTTATTTCTGATGGCTCCCTAATACTAGTAACCGATAATAAACAAAACTTTATATTGGCATTGCTTCAAAATATTAAAGGGATTTTTTTTGAACAAATTTTCGAGAAAACTGAATTTGAAGCTCCAATAAGAAGTCATTCGTGTTCATAATCCGAAAGATTCTTTGCTCAGAAGTCAAACTCGAAGTGAAAAGTGCTTCCAATGTTCGAAATCGTTTTGCAAAAATGACAGCCTAATTTGCAATATGTTGTAGGCTGAGTCGATTTGGGGTCATTTTTGAATTTCTCAAACCCTGGGGTCTTAAAGCTTCGTCTTGGTCCAAAACTCATCCATGATTATTAGCAGAATTTCTTAGTCACGTTTACATGAGTAAATTTGAACGTTTAGGTTTGTATGGGAAAATTTAATATTTTGTAATGAAAAATCAACATCATTTTTGTTTCTTCTGTGGAACCGAGCCTGTTCATGGTTTTTGACCAATTTATGAATTATTTAAAGGAAATTTTCTGCTGAACAACTTTGTCGAAGACCGTAACTTCGTATCTTTTAAGGCAAAAAAAGTTATTAGCTGTTTAACAGGTGTATGTCTTTTTGCATTGATAAACAATAAATTCAATTGACACCACTGCTGGGTGCTTAGCGAGGTATGCAATATGCAATACTTCGTGGGGCACAAGCAGTGGTGTCAATTGAATTTATTGTTAATCAATGCAAAAAGACAGCTGTTAAACAGCTAATAACTTTTTTGCCTTAAAAGATACGGAGTTATGATATCGGACAAAGTTGTTCAGCGGAAAAATTTCCTTTAGGTAAATTATAAATTGGCACAAAAATCATAACCAGGCTCGGTTCCACAGAAGAAACAAAAATGATGTTGATTTTTCATTACAAAATATTAAATTTTCCCATACAAACCTAAAAGTTCAAATTTACTCATGTAAACGTGACTTAAAAATTCTGCTAAAAATCATGGATGAGTTTTGAACCAAAATTAAATTTTAAGACCTCAGGGTTTGAGAAATTCAAAAATGACCCCAAGTCTTATGTTGTAGTCCTGTTATGTTGGAATCTCGTTTTTGAGAATAAGTTCCCTATACAAAATTTCAAATTTATCTCATCAAACAAATTTGCCTAGGAAAAATATAAAAATTATTGCAAAGCAAAATATATTCCTGCTTTTGTCACTTATCCTTATGAAAATCGTCTGAATGAAGAAATTCGTAAATATTCCTACAAACAATTTTATCGAAGTCAGCAGAGACATACATGAAACTTCTTTGCCAGAACTTTCACGACACATCGTGATCGATTTTGATCGAGCAAAATTTTTTTTTCAACTGTAAGTTTTAAAATATTGTGTGCAATATTGATTATACTAATATTGTCCATGGCAGGTGGTGTCACAAATTTTGATTATTTTGGTGAAACAGTTTTTGGAACATTATCTTAAATTAAAAAAAAACCGAATTATTTTCTCTGCATATTTAAGAAAATTCTTAGCTTAGCTTAGTGATTGTAGTGTAGTGTAGTGTAGTGTAATAGTGATTAGCTTCTACATCTGAATCATTGAACCCGAAATGCTCAAATAACAATTTCTACATATTTAAGAGAATTCTATACCTAAACCTGATATTTCCTGAAAAATTTAACTTATGTAAGTGAATTTTCCGTTTCTGCTTTGTTGAGTTGCAAATAGATTATTAAGGCCAGTGCCTAATTCATCCTGTGAAAAGTTTCCACATCGTAACCCATCTTCAAGGATTGCAATGCACCAGTAGCTTTTACTTTTCCGGGAAGAGTTTCCTCAACATTTTGCAACTCCGAAACTTTACCTGAAATACATGCTCTTAAACTTAAACTTTCCTCCAGCAAGAAATACTAACTAGAGTTAGGAAAGAAGACACAGTGGACCGCAATGGGTGTAATTTCTAAGTAACATTTCTAAAATTCATCCATCGAACTGTACCTAGAATATTCAAATAAATTTCAATCTTCCTTAAAATTCATAAGGTTAAATTTCGAAAAAAATCCATCACACACCCACCGTGTAACCCCGTTTCTAATGCACTTTCACGTTTATCGGCCATGTGTGCAAGATTGCTTCAGACAGCACAGAACCTACGGCAACGGTTAAACAAAGATGAAAGTGCGCTTCAACAACAATTTAAACTCAATTGTTTCCGCCTTCGAAGTGGTATTTTCGAACTCTTCCCGGCTTGCGTGACTGCAAAACAATTGCGGGAAAATGGTGGCCCCATTGCCGTTTTCTGGTTCGCCAAGTCAAACAGGATTATTCCCGGTGAATTTCTTCACAATCGTGGCCCATCAGACATAAGCTATTTGGATTGCCGGGTGTCTCGGGCTTCACAATCGTGGATCACGGAAACCAAACCCGGAAAATTTTGTGAAAACAGTTGAAAAAGAAAATTTCTATTGCTCTGTGTTTTCTTTATAAATACCGCACTCACACTCACACATATTTATGTATACGTACGTTAGTGGCTGCACCGAAGAAAAACACCACAAGTCGTCACGAAATTTTGCGGTGTGGGATAGACGCGTGTTTGCGGAAATAATTGACTCTCGAGGGGCAATATCGCACTCCGGAGCTAGTTTAGCGGAAGGTTTGGGATCTTTTGCCGGGGCTTTTACTCTTTCGGCGGCAATTTGAGATGCTTTCGGAAAGCTCTAGAGAAAGTGTGTAGACCATCATCAACTAGAGAGTCCCAGCTCTGATAAGGTTGAAATTTTTGAACAAACAAAGCTGTCGAACTTTATCGTACAAATAACTCCCCTGCCAGACAGGATGATGGATTGGTCTTGCCAGAAAGTTGGACTATATCAGTTGGAGGAAATTTTCCACTATACCGGAAACCACACGTCACTTCGACTTTCAATTGATGGTTAACCGGTGATGGGTTATTTCAAAGTCGACCGGACTGATTATTGAGTCCGAAACTTGACCACTACACAGCAGGAGTTAGTAAGGTGATGGAAATAAAATCTCCTCAAATTTCATCACAACTTTAGTAAGAAATGTATCATTTTAAATTTTTTCAAGTCACAGAGTGCGGATCAAGGTAGAAAAGTGGAAAGCTTTTCCGAACTTTGACAAGCTAACGGATGGCTTAGAAAGTAAGTATCTAAGAGCTCTTTTTCCTTTCGTCGGAAGGCACTGAAGAGAACACGACTAAAGAAGAACAGAAATCACAGAAAAAAATCTTCTTTCAGCCTCGAGCAACTGTGATACATTTCGTTCCCATGTGATGATTGGTATTGATCGATGAAGTTTTTTTTTAATGGATGCGGAGAATTAAACAATTTTTAGTTCAGTTTTTTTTTAAATTTTATTAATTTTTTTTTCGGTAGGTTGAATCCGCGAACTAACTGAAGAAAACATTTTCAATCGCACCTTTCAGCTTTAGCTCAGCTTTAGCTTAGCTTTAGCTTAGCTTTAGCTTAGCTTTAGCTTAGCTTTAGCTTAGCTTTAGCTTAGCTTTAGCTTAGCTTTAGCTTAGCTTTAGCTTAGCTTTAGCTTAGCTTTAGCTTAGCTTTAGCTTAGCTTTAGCTTAGCTTTAGCTTAGCTTTAGCTTAGCTTTAGCTTAGCTTTAGCTTAGCTTTAGCTTAGCTTTAGCTTAGCTTTAGCTTAGCTTTAGCTTAGCTTTAGCTTAGCTTTAGCTTAGCTTTAGCTTAGCTTTAGCTTAGCTTTAGCTTAGCTTTAGCTTAGCTTTAGCTTAGCTTTAGCTTAGCTTTAGCTTAGCTTTAGCTTAGCTTTAGCTTAGCTTTAGCTTAGCTTTAGCTTAGCTTTAGCTTAGCTTTAGCTTAGCTTTAGCTTAGCTTTAGCTTAGCTTTAGCTTAGCTTTAGCTTAGCTTTAGCTTAGCTTTAGCTTAGCTTTAGCTTAGCTTTAGCTTAGCTTTAGCTTAGCTTTAGCTTAGCTTTAGCTTAGCTTTAGCTTAGCTTTAGCTTAGCTTTAGCTTAGCTTTAGCTTAGCTTTAGCTTAGCTTTAGCTTAGCTTTAGCTTAGCTTTAGCTTAGCTTTAGCTTAGCTTTAGCTTAGCTTTAGCTTAGCTTTAGCTTAGCTTTAGCTTAGCTTTAGCTTAGCTTTAGCTTAGCTTTAGCTTAGCTTTAGCTTAGCTTTAGCTTAGCTTTAGCTTAGCTTTAGCTTAGCTTTAGCTTAGCTTTAGCTTAGCTTTAGCTTAGCTTTAGCTTAGCTTTAGCTTAGCTTTAGCTTAGCTTTAGCTTAGCTTTAGCTTAGCTTTAGCTTAGCTTTAGCTTAGCTTTAGCTTAGCTTTAGCTTAGCTTTAGCTTAGCTTTAGCTTAGCTTTAGCTTAGCTTTAGCTTAGCTTTTTTAATATTTTTTTAAATTTAACCTAATGAATACAGGAAATCACAATTATTCTAAATTTGAATTCAAATTAGCTTTCATAAACTTTAAATTGTAGTTAATATTCCAGTTTCAAATATTCATGAAATGATAATCATTGTGTTTTAGAAACGTACTGAACATTCATCACAATCAGAAATTTCAAATTTAGGTATTTTGGGTTTAAATTAAGTCTTCAAATTGCTGTTAGCGTCTTTTTTATTGAAAATTCACTAAAATTCTTCTTTGTTAGTAATGTAAACTACAACCATTTTGTAGGATTCCTGACTGTAATTCCTCATTGTTATTGAGATAATTTGAAAGACTTCCTTGAGAAACTCTTAAAAGATTCTCAAAAGAATCTCTGGGTTTCTGAGTGGATTCCAAAGATTCCAAATTATCACAAAATTCCCTACTACACAGAAGTCAGGGTTGGCATAATTCAACGTCATTAGTCAAATGACTGTGACTGTTGAGCCTCTTGGTCTTGTCATTTGACTGTTCCTTAACGACCAATCACTTCGTTTGCCAGTCATTCATTCCCCAGTCATTTGAAGCTAAAATAATAACCTAGTCAAGCAATCGCATCCAAACGACCGATGACGAAAAAGAAACGCATTTATTATTATTGTTGCTCCTGCCAGCAATCCCGTTTTCGGTTTTTTATTGCTATTGTTGCTCTCTGCCAGCAAGTCGATCAATTAGTTGTACCTGCCGTCAGCAGCCGATCGAAGTGTGAAGACATTTGTCACTCTCAAGAGAAATTTGACCATGTTTAGGAGCTTCGCCAGTCGCATGACGGATAAATGTTGATTGTTGTCGTGCTTTATCCGTCATGCGAATAGTGAGGCTCCGTCAATTGAGAACGGTGCCGGTCGTTTGATGAAACAAAACTAGTCGGGTCAAGCGTGACGGGCGAAATTTACCATCCTTGCACAGAAGTCGCTGGCTTTCCTACCACAAAATATTAAAAAAGATTTTTTTTTTGCTACGAGAGGAAGTAATATAATTTAATGAAATGAAAGATTTTTAATGCGGCCCGCACACTTAAACGAGTTTGACATGCCTGGCCTACATTCTTCAAAAACCGGACATATTTGTTTTTTTATTATCAGGACAGTTTTGTTGACTACAGACTATATTGACTACATATCTTTTTATGAGTTCTTCCATAAAAGAAAATCTTTAATAGTTTTCAGAATGTTCCTCTTTTTTCGGCTCCGTTCTGCTTATTACTGTTCTAAAGAGTTCCTGAATGGACTTCATAAAATTTCAATATAAATTTTCTTCTTAAGCTGTTAAAAATTCCTTCAAACTCTATCAAAAGAACCTTCAAAGGACTTCAAAGAATTAATAAGAAAAAAAGGAGTGTTTTCGAAAAAACACAGCTCTTTTGTGGATGTGTTTTGTGGATGACTTTCGAATGCATAGATGAAAATTTTTCGGATAAGAGCGCCGATGTGGTCTAGTGGATAGGCTGGCGCGAGTCTGGTGTTGGTATGCCAGGCGTACTGGGTTCGATTCCCGGCATCGGTAAGAAAACTTTTGGGTTCGAATGGCCGACAGGTAAGATGTGTTTACTCTTATAACTGACTATATGATAAGAATGTTCAATCAGTTGCCAGCTGGCCAGGTATATACACGGATGCCGGAATACCTGTAAGTAAACTAGCCCACCTGATTGACTCGTTCTTCCAAAATACACCTACATCAACACAATACATTCATCCATAACAGTTCATACGAAGCCATGGGGTCCGGGTATGATGTACCCGTTGCATTGGAGATTTGCCGAACTTAATAATCTAAAGAATGCATGTGAGCACATACTTAGGCAGAAACTGCGGTGAATCCGTGCACCCATGGTGGATAACCAACAGCCAGCAGCCTTTCTCTATTGTAGCAGCTTGAAGCTAAAATATTTCATATTTTATTAATTTGAAGTCCTAGACGATTGTTAGCTGAAAACATACATTTAGGTTTCTTCTACTCGAACTCTCACACTTGCTCGCGCTTGTTCGGATCGGCGAATGACTATCGCTTTTTAATTTCCGTCTGGAACCTTAGTTTTAGGAACACAATTGATAGGATAACTAATTTAGAATATAAGTTTGCTACTTACGATTTACAATACAGTTGTTTGATTACAATTAAAGCTGATTGAAATCGTCCTGAACCTGGTTTGTAGGTTAACTTCCTCGTATGTGACCTATGTACATGATATTTGCTTTTATTATTGATTTTTTTGTGGCCTTCTGCCATCAGTAAAGTAGAGTTAAAAATAAAGTGAAAGTCTACATATGTTTGAGCCACGCGCGCGAAATAGTATTAGATTAAAAAAAAAACTAGTTTTGAATGTGCATTGCAAGCACAAAACAGAAATCAGCCCCGTTTTTTAAGTTTTATTTGTATACTGATACTGATAGAATATTCATTCATATTAAAATTATCATAAAGACAACTCGACCAGCTCCAATCTGTGCAGGGGAATGAGGTGGGACCACCATCATCGTCATCATTATCATCATCATCAGCTGTATGTGTTTTTAATTAAATTAAGCAAACAATTTCTTAAGCGGATTCGTTTTGCACTCACTGTTTGAACTTTAAGAGGTTTGAATAACTTGTAACCAGTCACTCCCGTACTACTAGTATTAGGAAATAACCGTACTATTAGGAATAGGAAAAACTTTTTAATTTTAACACTTCGTACTACACACGCTAAAAATTTCCAACTATCTCCCGCTTGTTTTTGTTTATGTTTTTCCCCATCCGTGATGGCCTATCTCGCGCGCACTTTCTTACTCGACAGAAATCGATGAAATTTTCAGTGAAATTATTGTCAATTTCTTGAATTTTTAGACTTCTGCGAGAATCTGATTTGACAGATAAAAATCTCGCACTCACTAATACCTTAACATTTTTCATGTAAACATTCATGTGGTAGAAGTTGAAAAGGGAGTATAAGATAAAAGAACCAACATCAGAGTTCAGTTATTACAAATTATTTCAACCAAAAAATCAACATTCATACGCAGCGTTGCCATCTTCAACAAACTGCGCTGATTGCACCTATTTAGATCCCCTTGCAAATATTGTGAATTTAAATAAAAAAATTAGAAACGTCGCTGGCGAATTGGCAACAAAACACAGACTTCCGACAATCTAGTACTTCACTTTTCTTTGTCGGAAGCTTTTCGGAAGTCGGAAGTCCGGACTTCCGAAGTAAAATTTAGTGCTGGCGCTATTATAATTTGCGCACAGTAAAATCTGCTCACTGACGTATACAAAGACAATGACACATATCGATATGCTTTAGATCTTTAGATGAAATTTAATAAGCATTATTCTGACTGGTATATATGTCTTTTCTTAAATTTTAGCTTATTTTTAGTAATTCGAAAAACGCTCGAATAAGGCAGGATTTATTTGTTCCACTTACATTTTGGTACCGGAATGTCCAGAATGCAATCTGTTTTCTCTCCGTGTCTTTTCATATGTAGGGCGATTAATTTTCGTTATTAAATACCTTGGTTCGCATTTCATAATAATTTAATTTTCGTTCAAAACAACAACGAATATGCCTTTTGGAAATGTGATTCGAAAATCAGAAGCGAGCAACGGCTGATTTCAAAAACTGACACCGAGTGTCTATGTGTGCGTCAGTGCGATAATATTTCTGCGTGGAAATTATTTGCGCAGGAGTTTAAATGGGTGCAATTTCCGCAATACTTAGAAATGTAATGTGTACGTGTGCAAAATATGGTAACAATCTGCCAAGTGATTCTTTAGATAGCGTCCAATACAGCAGCTAATTGACAAGATTTTTTGGGCAGGATCGAAAAAAATCCAGAAATGTTCCAGAGGGAGACCACAAAGCAGCTGGAAAACAGCTATTCGGATCTAACAGTGAGATAAAATTTTAATCAAAGTGAAGATGATTGATTCCATGAAGTTCAAACGCAATCCGAAAACTTTAACAGGGGAAGTGAAAAGCTGACTTATGTATAAACATGACCGACTTCATTTCAACAACATAGAAATGCTACCCACCGGTTAAATTAAAAAAAAAAAAATACGGTGGTCAAATCGTTCGCAATTTTTTGGACCGCTGGGGAAATATTTTGATTTTTTTTTTAAATGGACAGCAAAGCGAACTTTTTAGCGGACACCTGGCAGGTTGCTAGTAATAAATTTTTGGTTGATATGTTTAGCCTTTTTTTCTGGAGATAAACAAGGAGAAAAAATTGAAAAGTCTGATGACTAGTATTTGAGGAGGCTGACGATCTGTGGAAGCTGCGAATCAGTCAGTGATCCATAACGATTGATATACAGAGAAGACTGCCTACAAATGCGACCGTTATCCCTGCATAGCACTTCAATAGGTCACACAAAGTTTCTACTCTGTTTGGATCTGAAATCGTGTCATTTCGCGAAAACTGTGGTGGAGTGATGAAAAGTCAAATATGTTGTTTTTGTACGGAAGGAGAACATTCAGCTAAATTTGTCTTCGACCAAATTAAATTTTTGAGCAATTTTGAAGGTTGCCAGGGAACAGAAAACGTAATCAAAAAAATAAAACTGTGATTCAATGTAAACATTATAGATGGCGTACAGGGTGCAGCTACTAAGCAGCTTCGTTGAAAATTTCATCAATTTCCATCAATGCATTCAAAAGTTATTCACGAAACAAAGTATAGCATCTTTTTCGAATACAGACCTTATACAATTCCTGAGTAAAGTTTCTTAGATGACTCTGAAGAGATGTTGGGGACAATCTGAAGATAGATGGAAGCTTTAGAGAGTTCCTAAAATGACTACAACTGCGATCGATGTTTACTCTTAGGCTCGAACTCACAAGCCCAACATTTTTAAAATCTTATGTGAGGAAATCTCTAAGGAATTCTCTAACAAATTTAAAACTCAAAATAAAGATCTTATCGATGCATTGAATAAAGGAAAATGGTAAATATTTCTATTTATCATAGCGAAATGGTAAATTAATTAAGATAATGCAATTTTCAAGATGATGAAAAATTTTAGAGAAACGTGAGGGTCAAAGAAAAGGAATGTCATAAGCCGTAAATATTATGAATTTCTCTATAAATATACAACGGCTCACCGAAAGGACTTGAACCGGTAATCTCCGCGGGTTCAAGTCCTGTCGGTTAGTGGTTGTATCTTTCTCGAGAAATTCATGATATTTACGGCTTATGTTCTTCCTTTTCTTTGACCCTCATTTTTTTCTAAAATTTTCCTTCACCTTGAAAATTTGATAAGTTCTAGGTAAAAATGTACCAAGGCAGAATCATAACAATGAATCGGAAAACCAATAATGAATAAAATGTATGAATTATAAAATTTTTAAAATGATTTTTCGTTGAAAAATAAAAAAAAAATTATTCACCCTCAACACTTAAATCTCCCACGCTATTGATGAACAGAAGGATCAACCACGGATCTTAAGATGGGAGCCGGCGGAAGACATAAATTATGCGGTTATAAATTGATATTGCTGCTTCAGTACCATTTCCATTTATGTCCCTATTGCTCCTGGCTATTAGTAGCTATGTACATAGGAAGCTAGCTATAGCAGAAGACCTTTTTCACACCTGTGCTTCTGGTTTCAATTACAGTTCTGCGCCGCCGAGCACCGCATGAACGGATCCGCTGACCCCAAGGATGCCATCGTGGAACCGGACGGCCCGTCAGAAGTTTTCCGGGACGACGAGGAAACCAAGGTAGGTTTTCCGGTCTTCTCCTACCCCTGTTGGTCCTCTCCAAGGAGGTTCCTAAGCGATGCATTTGATGGGGTGAACGTAATGATCGATTTTATCGTTCTTTTACGTTTATCCCACGTCTGCTGGGCTGATCCCAGTTTGCCGGTTCAAATTGTCCGTTCTTTAATGGAATTAATTTCTCCCCCGGGGGTTTCTCTGTTTATCTGCTATCTATGGGTTTTTCTTTCGGTAGACTCCAGCGGACGAGGAATCCAATGCCGGTCTGGACGACACATCGAAAGAGGCGGCCACCGAAGAGTACAAAATTCGACTCCGGAAGGAGCTGGTCAGTCGCGATGGCCACCGGGAAATCTACAAGGACATCGACTGGTTGCTCCGGTTCAAAGACTGTGAAATCGAGAAAGCCTACGCCCTCTACCGGCAACCGCACAGCTCAATCCCGTTGCTGGCCGCACTAATCGTGCAATTTATTGGGATAGTCTTCGCAGTGCTGGTCCTGCCAAGGTAAGCAGAGAGAAGAGTTATCGTTTTTTTTTCCTTCAAACCAACCCACGAGCCGCTTTCCGACCGATAGCCCCAGGAGAATCGTTAGTTATTTTCCCGCATTTTTCTAGCTTTCTCTATCTACAGAAACTTTACGACGGTCAACTAAATGTTTATAAAACCAAACTCCAGCTTAATTTCCGCTGTTCTCTTTTGCTTCCAGGACTTCGTTACATTTCGAAATCGTCATACCGCCCCTGGTAATAATTTTCATCCTGGTGTTCATCTCGGTTGCGGAGAGCTTTCCTCGGGTAAGTTTCGTTGTAAATAGTTTTTTATTTCCAATTTTGAGTCGCCATAGAAAATAAATAAGGCGATATCTCAGACAAAAAATAATTGGTCATAAGCGAAACAATAGCTACTTTGAGCTGCGAGAAAAAATAGTATCTAGTATAGTATGCGTATCTTTGGCTTAAGCTCATTCTTGCGAGCTTCCGACATCAGTTGGATTTTTTAAGGAAAAAAGATAAACTTACGGGCGATGGTCCGTTTTCATCAAAAATTTCCGTCCATATATGTGAAGACGAAAATGCACAACGGCCCAATGAATTGTTCTTGCTCAATTATTGATTTGTGAGATTCGCCTTTAGTGAATGCTTTGCTGGCAAACGCAATTGGCTTTTCCATACCATCGTGTACTTGAGCAAGTACAGCACCACATGCCATCTTGGAGGCATCTGTGATTAAAATGAACTGCTTTTGGAAGTCGGGAAACTGAAGAATGTTTGGTGACAACAGGCATTTCTTCAGCATATCGAAGGCGTTTTGACATTCTGTGTCCCATTCGAATTTAACATTTTTTCTAAGAAGCCTATTAGTGGATTACAAATGTTGGCGAAATTTGATATAAACAGTCGATAATAATTGCAAAAAGCAACAAATCGACGCGTTTCGTCGATGTTTTTTGTGACTGGATATTTTTCAATAATTGAAAATTTTGATTTATCGGGCGCACTACTATATTGGATTCGTAATGCCCTTAATAAGTAAATTCACTTTGAAAAAATAACTTTATTTGGATTCAGCTTATGATTATACTTTCTTAGGCATTGGAAAACTTTATGAAGATTTGAAAAAATGATGATTTATGGAATACCCGATGACAATTATGTTATCGATATATAAAAATGCACATTGTGGAGGAAGTCCGCATAAAACTATCGAAATCATCCTCTGAAAGCTATTCGGGCTGATATTTATTCCGAACGGCAATCAAATGAATTCAAAATACCCTTTTTTTGTAAAGAAAGCCGTATATCTTTTGCTTTCATTGGTCAAAAGAATCTGATAGAATCCTGACATAAGGTCAAGCGTAGAAAAATACTTTGCTCGTCCTTATTGGTCAAGAATTTCATCGATTCTTGGTAATGGAAAATTCCATAACAGGTTTCTTCAGAGTTTCTGGAAGAGCTCGAAAGGAATTAAGAGAATACTTTGGAAAGTTTATGGGAGGACTCTAAAAATATTGTCTATGAAAGAATTTCAAAAATACCTGAGTTAATAACACACATTCAGAGATAACTCTCAATAGTTCCTATGAGGACATTGGAGAATCTCTGAAAGGATTCTTAGGAGTGGAAACACTCTGGACAGATCGTGGGAAGCTCCAAAGAGCTAAATAGTAACAACTACTGAGTAGATATATTTTGAATAAATTTGTGAAACCTGAAAAGATCTTGAGTTGACTTTAAAATTTTGCGAGGATTTACGAGGGTTTCGGAAAGACTCTAAAGAGTTTTTCGGGCCTAAGGAAAAGATCCTGGAAGAACTTTTTCAAGTTTTTGTTTTTGTTAGACAACATTTTCGAATGTTTTTTTAAAGTTCTCTGCAGAGATCTTGAACGAATTCTACAGGGTTTTTTAAGAGGACTCTTAAAAGTTTCCGAAAAACTCTAAAACTATTCAGAAAGGTTTTTATTGGAAAATTGTAAAGCATTCCAAAGAGAATTCAAATCTGTCCTTGGAGTTATCCTAAAAGGTTTCTAAGGCAACTTTAGAGACTTTCTGGAGGGACTCCTAAAAAAACATTGCACACGGTTCACTTGACCATTGTCCACGAACTCGCGATTTTTGAACCTGACTAAGGTCGGGTTTTTTACGTGGGTGTCAAAAAAAATTTTCGTTTCGCGGCTCCTATCATGTGAAACTTTTTTGAAACGAGACGAATCATAATGAAATTTTGATCACTGATAGAAGAAACATTCCAAAACAAAAAAAACTGTCAAAACCTTCTAGACCCGACCACAAGGAGCGCTGTGATATTATATACAGTTAATTCACAGATTTAAGATGAACTATGATTTAGTTCACCTGGCAACTTTTTAGGCTCCCTTCAGGACCTCTTCAGATTTTTTTATAGAGTGAATATTTCTTACCTCTTATCAGGACTTCATTAAAGTGTCTTAGAATACTTGTTAAAATCCTCGCAGGAAGTCTACAGTCTCTTTAAGAAGACTCCCTTAACGTTTTTAATGCTCTCTGAAACTTTCTGAAGTCCCTTTGGGAACACTACAGGCAATATAATGACGCTGAGTTTACAATAGACAATTCCTGAGAGGACTTGTATGAGTTGTGAAAACGACTCAGAAGACTTCTTGAAAACCCACGAAATATCCTGGTAGAAGTACAAATAGCTCCTGAGATAACCCTAAAGTTTTCTTGAAGGGATTCCTATGAGTTGCTGGACACACTCTTGGAAAAACTAAAAAGTATCTAAGACAGTTTGAAGCGATCGTTGAGAAGACGTTCCAAAAGATAGTTCCAAAGGACACTCAGACAAGAAACTGAGAGGTTTGAAATTCGTTGCTTGGTAGTCTTCAAAGATATTCTGCCAAAATTCTGAAAAACTTCTGAGTGGACCAAAAAGGTCCTTCAAGATCTGTCAGCAACTCGTTTTATTCCTCTTTGTATAAAACGTTGTTGAAAGAAGCTTAAGAGGAATTTCTGGACAGTTCCAAGGAACTCTTAGAATTCCTTAGAAAGCTCTTTTGACTGAACCGAATTCATAAAAAAGCTTTTCAAAATACCGAAAAAGGCTCTTTAACTTATTTCTAAAGGGTTCTTAACGGATCCTATGCTTAAACTTAAGAGTTTCAAGAGGACTCGAGAAAGTCTCTGAAAGACTCCAAATAGAGTGTTGAACCTTCAAAAGAGATCGTTCATTCAACTATAGAAACAAAAAAAAAATCAAGGTGCAAAGCTCCTGGAAGGTAGTCTAAGAAAATCCTTAAAGGATAAAATGCCTGAAGACACTCAGGATCGATCTTGAGAGAGCTCTTGAATGAAATTTGGTTAACTTCAAAGTTACTGAGGAAACTTTAAAGTCTACAGAGTTTCAGAGAATGATTTAATTATACCCAAAAGGACACCAAATATTTTCTGGAGACATTCTGAAAGATTCTGAAATTCTTGAAAAATTCAAGACTTAAGACTCTCTTGAATTCTTCAATGGACTTTATAAAGTTTCAAAGATGACACTGCTGAAGAAACTCTGGATAAAATCCAAAAAGACTTCTTTGGAACTGCCTGAAGAGACCCTTAAAAACTCTCAAGAGTTGTCAAAAGAACTCCACAGAATTGTAAAAGAGCGATAAAATTGACAAAATTGACAAAATTGACAAGATTGACAAAATTGATAAAAATTAGAAAAATGACAAAAATGAAAAAAATGACAAAAATGACAAAAATGACAAAAATGACAAAAATGACAAAAATGACAAAAATGACAAAAATGACAAAAATGACAAAAATGACAAAAATGACAAAAATGACAAAAATGACAAAAATGACAAAAATGACAAAAATGACAAAAATGACAAAAATGACAAAAATGACAAAAATGACAAAAATGACAAAAATGACAAAAATGACAAAAATGACAAAAATGACAAAAATGACAAAAATGACAAAAATGACAAAAATGACAAAAATGACAAAAATGACAAAAATGACAAAAATGACAAAAATGACAAAAATGACAAAAATGACAAAAATGACAAAAATGACAAAAATGACAAAAATGACAAAAATGACAAAAATGACAAAAATGACAAAAATGACAAAAATGACAAAAATGACAAAAATGACAAAAATGACAAAAATGACAAAAATGACAAAAATGACAAAAATGACAAAAATGACAAAAATGACAAAAATGACAAAAATGACAAAAATGACAAAAATGACAAAAATGACAAAAATGACAAAAATGACAAAAATGACAAAAATGACAAAAATGACAAAAATGACAAAAATGACAAAAATGACAAAAATGACAAAATGACAAAAATGACAAAAATGACAAAAATGACAAAAATGACAAAAATGACAAAAATGACAAAAATGACAAAAATGACAAAAATGACAAAAATGACAAAAATGACAAAAATGACAAAAATGACAAAAATGACAAAAATGACAAAAATGACAAAATGACAAAAATGACAAAAATGACAAAAATGACAAAAATGACAAAAATGACAAAAATGACAAAAATGACAAAAATGACAAAAATGACAAAAATGACAAAAATGACAAAAATGACAAAATGACAAAAATGACAAAAATGACAAAAATGACAAAAATGACAAAAATGACAAAAATGACAAAAATGACAAAATGACAAAAATGACAAAATGACAAAAATGACAAAAATGACAAAAATGACAAAAATGACAAAATGACAAAATGACAAAAATGACAAAATGACAAAATTGACAAAATTGACAAAATTGACAAAATTGACAAAATTGACAAAATTGACAAAATTGACAAAATTGACAAAATTGACAAAATTGACAAAATTGACAAAATTGACAAAATTGACAAAATTGACCAAATTGACAAAATTGACAAAATTGACAAAATTGACAAAATTGACAAAATTGACAAAATTGACAAAAATGACAAAATTGACAAAATTGACAAAATTGACAAAATTGACAAAATTGACAAAATTGACAAAATTGACAAAATTGACAAAATTGACAAAATTGACAAAATTGACAAAATTGACAAAATTGACAAAATTGACAAAATTGACAAAATTGACAAAATTGACAAAATTGACAAAATTGACAAAATTGACAAAATTGACAAAATTGACAAAATTGACAAAATTGACAAAATTGACAAAATTGACAAAATTGACAAAATTGACAAAATTGACAAAATGACAAAATTGACAAAATTGACAAAATTGACAAAATTGACAAAATTGACAAAATTGTGAAAATTGACAAAATTGACAAAATTGACAAAATTGACAAAATTGACAAAATTGACAAAATTGACAAAATTGACAAAATTGTGAAAATTGACAAAATTGACAAAATTGACAAAATTGACAAAATTGACAAAATTGACAAAATTGACAAAATTTACAAAATTGACTAAATTGACAAAATTGACTAAATTGACAAAATTGACAAAATTGACAAAATTGACCTAAATTGACAAAATTGACAAAATTGACAAAATTGACAAAATTGACAAAATTGACAAAATTGACAAAATTGACAAAATTGACAAAATTGACAAAATTGACAAAATTGACAAAATTGACAAAATTGACAAAATTGACAAAATTGACAAAATTGACAAAATTGACAAAATTGACAAAATTGACAAAATTGACAAAATTGACAAAATTGACAAAATTGACAAAATTGACAAAATTGACAAAATTGACAAAATTGACAAAATTGACAAAATTGACAAAATTGACAAAATTGACAAAAATTGACAAAATTGACAAAATTGACAAAATTGACAAAATTGACAAAATTGACAAATTGACAAAATTGACAAAATTGACAAAATTGACAAAATTGACAAAATTGACAAAATTGACAAAATTGACAAAATTGACAAAATTGACAAAATTGACAAAATTGACAAAATTGACAAAATTGACAAAATTGACAAAATTGACAAAATTGACAAAATTGACAAAATTGACAAAATTGACAAAATTGACAAAATTGACAAAATTGACAAAATTGACAAAATTGACAAAATTGACAAAATTGACAAAATTGACAAAATTGACAAAATTGACAAAATTGACAAAATTGACAAAATTGACAAAATTGACAAAATTGACAAATTGACAAAATTGACAAAATTGACAAAATTGACAAAATTGACAAAATTGACAAAATTGACAAAATTGACAAAATTGACAAAATTGACAAAATTGACAAAATTAACAAAATTGACAAAATTGACAAAATTGACAAAATTGACAAAATTGACAAAATTGACAAAATTGACACAATTGACAAAATTGACTAAATTGACAAAATTGACAAAATTGAGAAAATTGACAAAATTGAAAAATTTGACAAAATTGACAAAATTGACAAAATTGACAAAATTGACAAAATTGACAAAATTGACAAAATTGACAAAATTGACAAAATTGACAAAATTGACAAAATTGACAAAATTGACAAAATTGACAAAATTGACAAAATTGACAAAATTGACAAAATTGACAAAATTGACAAAATTGACAAAATTGACAAAATTGACAAAATTGACAAAATTGACAAAATTGACAAAATTGACAAAATTGACAAAATTGACAAAATTGACAAAATTGACAAAATTGACAAAATTGACAAAATTGACAAAATTGACAAAATTGACAAAATTGACAAAATTGACAAAATTGACAAAATTGACAAAATTGACAAAATTGACAAAATTGACAAAATTGACAAAATTGACAAAATTGACAAAATTGACAAAATTGACAAAATTGACAAAATTGACAAAATTGACAAAATTGACAAAATTGACAAAATTGACAAAATTGACAAAATTGACAAAATTGACAAAATTGACAAAATTGACAAAATTGACAAAATTGACAAAATTGACAAAATTGACAAAATTGACAAAATTGACAAAATTGACAAAATTGACAAAATTGACAAAATTGACAAAATTGACAAAATTGACAAAATTGACAAAATTGACAAAATTGACAAAATTGACAAAATTGACAAAATTGACAAAATTGACAAAATTGACAAAATTGACAAAATTGACAAAATTGACAAAATTGACAAAATTGACAAAATTGACAAAATTGACAAAATTGACAAAATTGACAAAATTGACAAAATTGACAAAATTGACAAAATTGACAAAATTGACAAAATTGACAAAATTGACAAAATTGACAAAATTGACAAAATTGACAAAATTGACAAATTGACAAAATTGACAAAATTGACAAAATTGACAAAATTGACAAAATTGACAAAATTGACAAAATTGACAAAATTGACAAAATTGACAAAATGACAAAATTGACAAAATTGACAAAAATTGACAAAATTGACAAAATTGACAAAATTGACAAAATTGACAAAATTGACAAATTGACAAAATTGACAAAATTGACAAAATTGACAAAATTGACAAAATTGACTAAATTGACAAAATTGACAAAATTGACAAAATTGACAAAATTGACAAAATTGACAAAATTGACAAAATTGACAAAATTGACAAAATTGACAAAATTGACAAAATTGACAAAATTGACAAAATTGACAAAATTGACAAAATTGACAAAATTGACAAAATTGACAAAATTGACAAAATTGACAAAATTGACAAAATTGACAAAATTGACAAAATTGACAAAATTGACAAAATTGACAAAATTGACAAAATTGACAAATTGAAAAAATTGAAAAAATTGACAAAATTGACAAAATTGACAAAATTGACAAAATTGACAAAATTGACAAAATTGACAAAATTGACAAAATTGACAAAATTGACAAAATTGACAAAATTGACAAAATTGACAAAATTGACAAAATTGACAAAATTGACAAAATTGACAAAATTGACAAAATTGACAAAATTGACTAAATTGACAAAATTGACAAAATTGACAAAATTGACAAAATTGACAAAATTGACAAAATTGACAAAATTGACAAAATTGACAAAATTGACAAAATTGACAAAATTGACAAAATTGACAAAATTGACAAAATTGACAAAATTGACAAAATTGACAAAATTGACAAAATTGACAAAATTGACAAAATTGACAAAATTGACAAAATTGACAAAATTGACAAAATTGACAAAATTGACAAAATTGACAAAATTGACAAAATTGACAAAATTGACAAAATTGACAAAATTTACAAAATTTACAAAATTGACAAAATTGACAAAATTGACAAAATTGACAAAATTGACAAAATTGACAAAATTGACAAAATTGACAAAATTGACAAAATTGTCAAAATTGTCAAAATTGTCAAAATTGACAAAATTGACAAAATTGACAAAATTGACAAAATTGACAAAATTGACAAAATTGACAAAATTGACAAAATTGACAAAATTGACAAAATTGACAAAATTGACAAAATTGACAAAATTGACAAAATTGACAAAATTGACAAAATTGACAAAATTGACAAAATTGACAAAATTGACAAAATTGACAAAATTGACAAAATTGACAAAATTGACAAAATTGACAAAATTGACAAAATTGAGAAAATTGACAAAATTGACAAAATTGACAAAATTGACAAAATTGACAAAATTTACAAAATTGACAAAATTGACAAAATTGACAAAATTGACAAAATTGACAAAATTGACAAAATTGACAAAATTGACAAAATTGACAAAATTGACAAAATTGACAAAATTGACAAAATTGACAAAATTGACAAAATTGTCAAAATTGTCAAAATTGTCAAAATTGACAAAATTGACAAAATTGACAAAATTGACAAAATTGACAAAATTGACAAAATTGACAAAATTGACAAAATTGACAAAATTGACAAAATTGACAAAATTGACAAAATTGACAAAATTGACAAAATTGACAAAATTGACAAAATTGACAAAATTGACAAAATTGACAAAATTGACAAAATTGACAAAATTGACAAAATTGACAAAATTGACAAAATTGACAAAATTGACAAAATTGAGAAAATTGAGAAAATTGACAAAATTGACAAAATTGACAAAATTGACAAAATTGACAAAATTGACAAAATTGACAAAATTGACAAAATTGACAAAATTGACAAATTGACAAAATTGACAAAATTGACAAAATTGACAAAATTGACAAAATTGACAAAATTGACAAAATTGACAAAATTGACAAAATTGACAAAATTGATAAAATTGACAAAATTGACAAAATTGACAAAATTGACAAAATTGACAAAATTGACAAAATTGACAAAATTGACAAAATTGACAAAATTGACAAAATTGACAAAATTGACAAAATTGACAAAATTGACAAAATTGACAAAATTGACAAAATTGACAAAATTGACAAAATTGACAAAATTGACAAAATTGACAAAATTGACAAAATTGACAAAATTGACAAAATTGACAAAATTGACAAAATTGACAAAATTGACAAAATTGACAAAATTGACAAAATTGACAAAATTGACAAAATTGACAAAATTGACAAAATTGACAAAATTGACAAAATTGACAAAATTGACAAAATTGACAAAATTGACAAAATTGACAAAATTGACAAAATTGACAAAATTGACAAAATTTACAAAATTGACTAAATTGACAAAATTGACAAAATTGACAAAATTGACAAAATTGACAAAATTGACAAAATTGACAAAATTGACAAAATTGACAAAATTGACAAAATTGACAAAATTGTCAAAATTGTCAAAATTGACAAAATTGACAAAATTGACAAAATTGACAAAATTGACAAAATTGACAAAATTGACAAAATTGACAAAATTGACAAAATTGACAAAATTGACAAAATTGACAAAATTGACAAAATTGACAAAATTGACAAAATTGACAAAATTGACAAAATTGACAAAATTGACAAAATTGACAAATTGACAAAATTGACAAAATTGACAAAATTGACAAAATTGACAAAATTGACAAAATTGACAAAATTGACAAAATTGACAAAATTGACAAAATTGACAAAATTGACAAAATTGACAAAATTGACAAAATTGACAAAATTGACAAAATTGACAAAATTGACAAAATTGACAAAATTGACAAAATTGACAAAATTGACAAAATTGACAAAATTGACAAAATTGACAAAATTGACAAAATTGACAAAATTGACAAAATTGACAAAATTGACAAAATTGACAAAATTGACAAAATTGACAAAATTGACAAAATTGACAAAATTGACAAAATTGACAAAATTGACAAAATTGACAAAATTGACAAAATTGACAAAATTGTGAAAATTGACAAAATTGACAAAATTGACAAAATTGACAAAATTGACAAAATTGACAAAAATTGACAAAATTGACAAAATTGTGAAAATTGACAAAATTGACAAAATTGACAAAATTGACAAAATTGACAAAATTGAGAAAATTGACAAAATTTACAAAATTGACTAAATTGACAAAATTGACTAAATTGACAAAATTGACAAAATTGACAAAATTGACAAAATTGACAAAATTGACAAAATTGACAAAATTGACAAAATTGACAAAATTGACAAAATTGACAAAATTGACAAAATTGACAAAATTGACAAAATTGACAAAATTGACAAAATTGACAAAATTGACAAAATTGACAAAATTGACAAAATTGACAAAATTGACAAAATTGACAAAATTGACAAAATTGACAAAATTGACAAAATTGACAAAATTGACAAAATTGACAAAATTGACAAAATTGACAAAATTGACAAAATTGACAAAATTGACAAAATTGACAAAATTGACAAAATTGACAAAATTGACAAAATTGACAAAATTGACAAAATTGACAAAATTGACAAAATTGACAAAATTGACAAAATTGACAAAATTGACAAAATTGACAAAATTGACAAAATTGACAAAATTGACAAAATTGACAAAATTGACAAAATTGACAAAATTGTGAAAATTGACAAAATTGACAAAATTGACAAAATTGACAAAATTGACAAAATTGACAAAATTGACAAAATTGACAAAATTGACAAAATTGTGAAAATTGACAAAATTGACAAAATTGACAAAATTGACAAAATTGACAAAATTGACAAAATTGACAAAATTTACAAAATTGACTAAATTGACAAAATTGACTAAATTGACAAAATTGACAAAATTGACAAAATTGACTAAATTGACAAAATTGACAAAATTGACAAAATTGACAAAATTGACAAAATTGACAAAATTGACAAAATTGACAAAATTGACAAAATTGACAAAATTGACAAAATTGACAAAATTGACAAAATTGACAAAATTGACAAAATTGACAAAATTGACAAAATTGACAAAATTGACAAAATTGACAAAATTGACAAAATTGACAAAATTGACAAAATTGACAAAATTGACAAAATTGACAAAATTGACAAAATTGACAAAATTGACAAAATTGACAAAATTGACAAAATTGACAAAATTGACAAATTGACAAAATTGACAAAATTGACAAAATTGACAAAATTGACAAAATTGACAAAATTGACAAAATTGACAAAATTGACAAAATTGACAAAATTGACAAAATTGACAAAATTGACAAAATTGACAAAATTGACAAAATTGACAAAATTGACAAAATTGTGAAAATTGACAAAATTGACAAAATTGACAAAATTGACAAAATTGACAAAATTGACAAAATTGACAAAATTGACAAAATTGACAAAATTGACAAAATTGACAAAATTGACAAAATTGACAAAAATGACAAAAATGACAAAAATGACAAAAATGACAAAAATGACAAAAATGACAAAAATGACAAAAATGACAAAAATGACAAAAATGACAAAAATGACAAAAATGACAAAAATGACAAAAATGACAAAAATGACAAAAATGACAAAAATGACAAAAATGACAAAAATGACAAAAATGACAAAAATGACAAAAATGACAAAAATGACAAAAATGACAAAAATGACAAAAATGACAAAAATGACAAAAATGACAAAAATGACAAAAATGACAAAAATGACAAAAATGACAAAAATGACAAAAATGACAAAAATGACAAAAATGACAAATATGACAAAAATGACAAAAATGACAAAAAATGACAAAAATGACAAAAATGACAAAAATGACAAAAATGACAAAAATGACAAAAATGACAAAAATGACAAAAATGACAAAAATGACAAAAATGACAAAAATGACAAAAATGACAAAAATGACAAAAATGACAAAATGACAAAAATGACAAAAATGACAAAAATGACAAAAATGACAAAAATGACAAAAATGACAAAAATGACAAAAATGACAAAAATGACAAAAATGACAAAAATGACAAAAATGACAAAAATGACAAAAATGACAAAATTGACAAAATTGACAAAATTGACAAAATTGACAAAATTGACAAAATTGACAAAATTGACAAAATTGACAAAATTGACAAAATTGACAAAATTGACAAAATTGACAAAATTGACAAAATTGACCAAATTGACAAAATTGACAAAATTGACAAAATTGACAAAATTGACAAAATTGACAAAATTGACAAAAATGACAAAATTGACAAAATTGACAAAATTGACAAAATTGACAAAATTGACAAAATTGACAAAATTGACAAAATTGACAAAATTGACAAAATTGACAAAATTGACAAAATTGACAAAATTGACAAAATTGACAAAATTGACAAAATTGACAAAATTGACAAAATTGACAAAATTGACAAAATTGACAAAATTGACAAAATTGACAAAATTGACAAAATTGACAAAATTGACAAAATTGACAAAATTGACAAAATTGACAAAATTGACAAAATTGACAAAATTGACAAAATTGTGAAAATTGACAAAATTGACAAAATTGACAAAATTGACAAAATTGACAAAATTGACAAAATTGACAAAATTGACAAAATTGACAAAATTGACAAAATTGTGAAAATTGACAAAATTGACAAAATTGACAAAATTGACAAAATTGACAAAATTGACAAAATTGACAAAATTGACAAAATTGACAAAATTTACAAAATTGACTAAATTGACAAAATTGACTAAATTGACAAAATTGACAAAATTGACAAAATTGACTAAATTGACAAAATTGACAAAATTGACAAAATTGACAAAATTGACAAAATTGACAAAATTGACAAAATTGACAAAATTGACAAAAATTGACAAAATTGACAAAATTGACAAAATTGACAAAATTGACAAAATTGACAAAATTGACAAAATTGACAAAATTGACAAAATTGACAAAATTGACAAAATTGACAAAATTGACAAAATTGACAAAATTGACAAAATTGACAAAATTGACAAAATTGACAAAATTGACAAAATTGACAAAATTGACAAAATTGACAAAATTGACAAAATTGACAAAATTGACAAAATTGACAAAATTGACAAAATTGACAAAATTGACAAAATTGACAAAATTGACAAAATTGACAAAATTGACAAAATTACAAAATTGACAAAATTGACAAAATTGACAAAATTGACAAAATTGTGAAAATTGACAAAATTGACAAAATTGACAAAATTGACAAAATTGACAAAATTGACAAAATTGACAAAATTGACAAATTGACAAAATTGACAAAATTGACAAAATTGACAAAATTGACAAAATTGACAAAATTGACAAAATTGACAAAATTGACAAAATTGACAAAATTGACAAAATTGACAAAATTGACAAAATTGACAAAATTGACAAAATTGACAAAATTGACAAAATTGACAAAATTGACAAAATTGACAAAATTAACAAAATTGACAAAATTGACAAAATTGACAAAATTGACAAAATTGACACAATTGACAAAATTGACTAAATTGACAAAATTGACAAAATTGAGAAAATTGACAAAATTGAAAATTTGACAAAATTGACAAAATTGACAAAATTGACAAATTGACAAAATTGACAAAATTGACAAATTGACAAAATTGACAAAATTGACAAAATTGACAAAATTGACAAAATTGACAAAATTGACAAAATTGACAAAATTGACAAAATTGACAAAATTGACAAAATTGACAAAATTGACAAAATTGACAAAATTGACAAAATTGACAAAATTGACAAAATTGACAAAATTGACAAAATTGACAAAATTGACAAAATTGACAAAATTGACAAAATTGACAAAATTG
Source organism: Uranotaenia lowii (assembly GCF_029784155.1). Lineage (NCBI taxonomy): Eukaryota > Metazoa > Arthropoda > Insecta > Diptera > Culicidae > Uranotaenia > Uranotaenia lowii. The sequence goes on along the minus strand of NC_073692.1, from coordinate 51,167,547 downwards.
ACAAAATTGACAAAATTGACAAAATTGACAAAATTGACAAAATTGACAAAATTGACAAAATTGACAAAATTGACAAAATTGACAAAATTGACAAAATTGACAAAATTGACAAAATTGACAAAATTGACAAAATTGACAAAATTGACAAAATTGACAAAATTGACAAAATTGACAAAATTGACAAAATTGACAAAATTGACAAAATTGACAAAATTGACAAAATTGACAAAATTGACAAAATTGACAAAATTGACAAAATTGACAAAATTGACAAAATTGACAAAATTGACAAAATTGACAAAATTGACAAAATTGACAAAATTGACAAAATTGACAAAAGAATTGACAAAATTGACAAAATTGACAAAATTGACAAAATTGACAAAATTGACAAAATTGACAAAATTGACAAAATTGACAAAATTGACAAAATTGACAAAATTGACAAAATTGACAAAATTGACAAAATTGACAAAATTGACAAAATTGACAAAATTGACAAAATTGACAAAATTGACAAATTGACAAAATTGACAAAATTGACAAAATTGACA
>NC_073692.1:51132180-51166493 GCF_029784155.1 Uranotaenia lowii | reverse complement strand
GAATTAATTTTTAGAATTTTTTTTATTCCAAAGTTAAAGATGTTCTTAACGAAAACTTATTGTAAATTCTAATCAAATAAGCATAATTAAGCTTGGATTGGTAAAGGTTCGGCCAGGCCCAGCTGCATTCGTACGTATTCAATCAATTTTTTTTTTTGGGAAATCAAACAATGAAATTTAATTGTATCATTGCAATTTTAAATTTTGCCGTCCAAAAATGACAATATTCAAACAAGATTTATTAAAATTAGCATAAACGAATTTTTGGGAGCCTGAAAAACGATTGAAAATTTGGGTATGTTTTTGATGAAATAGAAATGATTCAATTGTTTTTTTTTTTGTTGAGTTTTGATGAGTAGTTCCTGGTTTTTTGTCTAATTTTCCGGGATATTTCCCAGATTTTGGTGTGAAAATTTGGAAATCGAATGCCCGAATTTGACCAGCTTGTTAATAAAACAGCTCGGATTATCCCGGCCCGGATACGTGCGGGAGAACTTTTGGTAAAATTCTAAATTTTCAACCCTCTCAAATGGGAGGAAAGAAAGGGGAAGGGAGGCTTTTATACAATATTTGAGATCACTCAGGAATTTATCATTTTAAATTACCAAAAGGTTTTTGAGTACATTTTTTTCTATGATTATTTTTGGCTTCTCCCTCCTTTCACTGGAGCGATAGGAAGGGAGCTTTCAATTTTTTTTTTATAAAACTCGAGAACTAATCGGATCGTAACAAATTTGGGAGGGGAGAGAATTTTACAGGGCTGTGTATAATATGGGTATGATAAATAATTCTATCGTTATTTGAAATCCATTTTTCCCTTTCAGGGGATAAGAAAAGGAGAAAGAAGTTCCGCAGATAGAGACAATTTTAATAAAAAAAAGTGCTGCAAATTTTCTAAAACACTGGTGATATTGACTGTGAGTTTCTTTCAGTGTGAATTGCTCAAACTGAAATGAAAGCAATTGAAACGTCAACAAACATAAAAGCTTCTGATCGGCTCAGTCATTCTCGTGCTTACGGAAAGCTTTGTGAATACATATGTCTGTCAGTCAGTAAAAAACTCACACTTAAACAAGAAGGATCTCTTAAAAGGACACCTTTTTCTATTGAGTTCCTTCTCCAGAATAATATTTTAATCATAATATACATTTCCTTGCATTAAACATATTTGTGTTTTCAACATGCTTGAATTTTTTGCTCGCGTTCATTTGTAAATTTTTGCTGCCAGACATGTTGAGAACTGAAGTGTCCGTTTAATTGATCATCATATCAGGCAAGAATGCCTTGTTCAACATCCGCTTAATGCGACACAACATGCATACCAAACAGGAAAATCAACATTAACTCTTCTGCACAACGTAGTACATAATATTGAAAATAGTTTTTCACAGAAAGAATCATGTCTAGGAGCATTTCTAGACATAGAAGGAGCATTTGATAATGTCTCATTTACATCAATAATGGATGCGGCACAACTTCATGGAGTGCCTTGTGTTATAACTAACTGGATTAGCGCAATGCTAAGTAACAGGAATCTTCATTCGTCTTTAAGACAGGCTTCAATAACAAAAATTAGCACACGTCGTTGCCCACAGGGAGGTGTACTATCACCTCTTTTGTGGAACCTAGTTGCAGACGGCTTGTTGAGAAAACTCAATGACCGTGGAATACCAACCTATGGATTCGCAGATGATTATCTTCTGCTGGTAAGAGGTTTGTGCATAAGTACATTATTTGATATAATGCAACAAGCTCTGCGCTCTGTTGAACGATGGTGTTCTCATGTAGAACTGTCAGTTAATCCTCTAAAAACTAATATTGTATTATTTACTAAAAAACGTATCACCCGCGGGGTGCGCCCTCTGCTGTTTTATGGTTCCGAAATCACCGTGTCTAATCAAGTTAAATATTTGGGTGTCATTCTTGACTCCAAATTAAACTGGTCTGATCACATCGAATTCAGAATCAAAAAAGCATGCATGGCCTTCGGGCAATGCCGACGTGCAATCGGAAAAAACTGGGGACTCAAACCCAAACATATTAACTGGATTTACTCCATAATAGTAAGACCAATTCTGGCCTATGGGTGTCTAGTGTGGTGGCAGAAAGGAGAAGTTGCAACAGTTCGGACTAAACTAAATCACCTTCAAAGAATGTGTCTTTTGGGGATGTCCGGATCGTTCACTACAACTCCTACTGCAGCACTAGAGGCTCTGTTTTCTATCAAACCTCTACACTTGTTCCTAAAACAGGAAGCCTTCTCATGTGCTTTTCGTCTACAGGCAGTTGGTCTCTGGCTGTCAGGAAATATCGAAAGATCATCGAGTCATACAAATGTGTGGCCTGAATTAGTTAGATTAAACAAGTTTAATCTAGCGCCAAACGATTTAACACTCTCGAGTAGTTTTCCCTACATGGGGTTTAAAGTCAAATTTCCTTCTCCTCAAGAATGGTTATCAGGTTTCGTAGAGGACCAAATGTCCTCTCATATTGTATTCTATACTGACGGCTCATTATCAAACGGCCGTGCAGGTGCAGGAATTTACTGTCACGAGTTGAACATAGAATATGCTCAACCTCTAGGAAAATATTGTACAGTCTTTCAGGCTGAGCTATATGCTATTATGTATGGAGTGCAAATTGCACTTCAAAAGAAGATTATGTTCAGAACAATTTATTTCTGTTCAGATAGCCAAGCAGCTATCAAATCACTCAGTGCTTCCAGTTCTAGATCAAAACTGGTAATCGCATGCCGGAAAGCAATCGAAGAACTTGCTGAAGGCAATGGATTAAACCTTCTATGGGTACCCGGACATAAGGGAATTTTTGGAAACGAATGCGCCGACGAACTCGCTAGAGCTGGGTCGGAAAAGGAATTTTACGGACCAGAGCCGGCTGTCCCAATATCACCATGTTGGTTCAGGAACCAAATTCAAACTTGGTCCTCTAACCAGCATGAACGATACTGGGAAGAGTTGGACACTTGTCGTCAAACTAAATTATTTTTAGAAAAACCATCTCCAATCATATCGAGTTACTTATTAACTTTAAATAAATCTCATTGCAGCATCTTGATCAGAGCACTCTCCGGTCATTGTAAACTCAACTATCACATGCACAACATTCAGCGTGCTGAATCTCCAGTATGTGGTAGTTGTGAATCAGATGTGGAAGATCCCTTCCATCTTATATGTAACTGTCCCTCATTTGCCAGACTACGTTTTCGTACTCTGGGATCTTACGCTTTAAGCGAATCTGAGTTTAAGAAATAAAACTTAAAAAACATTCTATCATTCCTTACCGAATGTAGAAAAGAGCTTTAATGCTAATAATCCCTAGTGGAAAGGCTTTATGCCATCTTAAATAGATTGAATTTATTTCTTCCTTTTATAGGTTTTTCAGGTTTCTCAGGTAAATGATGAAATCTTGGATAAAAAAAGGCTAGGCACAATTTTCCCGTATGTTTGGATAACGTGCCGCTATTAAGCCTATCCCCATTCTGATACCTGATACCTGCCAGACATGTTGAGAACTGAAGTGTCCATTACCAGGGGACTCAGTTGAGTTTTTTGGTGTGAGGGAGTGTGGTGGGCCGTTCAAAAAAAAAAAAAACCAGAACAAATTCAATGCTACGAAAGCATTCTTCGCTTAGGCATTTTTCGGCTTCTTCTCACTGTATTCGATCAGTGAATGCAGCTTTAGTTTTCAATCAGTGTCAGTAAAAGTTGCAGATAATTTCAGTAAGCATTTGTTTTTGCCTATTTTGCAAATTGTGTATTGGAACTCGAACAAAAAAAAAACACGACTTAAAACCGCCAAGAATATGGGATGTTATGGGATGAATTTAAATGTCATGAAGATTGAATTTATGGTAATTGATAGTAACAAATATATGAAAAATGTGGTTAAAATATGACAACCATCTGAAAAATATGACAAACTAGCTGATTCGGTAAACTTCGTTTTACCTTTTACTTAATAAATCGTTAGAAAATGTTTAACTTCATCTACACATCTTTAAATTCTTTGTGCTCGTGAATTAGTATTGTTGAATATCGTCGCACAGTTGTTCGAGTTGTGTCCCATTTCAAGTTGATTTTGTATGGAAGACCTCCTTCCATAATAAAAGAGATTCTCGGAACTATTATACAAACAATCTCTGGCCCGAAAAACCCTCGGATACCAAATTTCACATCATTCCGACCGTTCGTTTATACGTGATGGAATTACAAAGAAAATGCCTGCATTTTTATGTATAAGATGTTTTTTAAAAATATGACAAAAAATCGACAAAACTACGACATAAGTATGACAAATTTGATAAAAAAAAAATGACAAAACTATGACAAAAATATGATAAATGTGGTGAAAACATGATGATGAAATTATGATAATAGTACGTCAAATATCTGGAGCATTTGACAATAAATTGACAACAATCTGACCAATTTGACATTTGAAGAAATTATGTCATAAATATATAAAATTCAAATCATATAAAATGACAAAACAAGACAAAATTCAGACAAATATGACAAATATGATAAAATATGACAAATTTCACGAAAATGTTGCAAAATTATGACATAAGTATGACAAAAAATAGACAATACAATGACAAAACATGACAAAAGAAATATAAAATTATGACGAAAATATGAAAAATATGCTTAAAATATGTCATAATTAGAGATGTACCGAATATTCGGTCGGCCGAATATTCGGCGCCGAATACCGCCGAAAAACCGTTAGCCGAATATTCGGCTCACCGAATAGTTGATCTAAGAATTCGGCCGAATAGGCCGAATAGGCCAAATATCTACTACAGACTTGTAAAATGTTCCAAATGTTTTTGGATAATTTATAAATTATCCAAAAGTAGTATTGTAAAGCCTACACAATCATCAAAAACTCATGGTTTCAGCAAAACATCTAAGGTGTATCCGCGTATCTTTCACTGTAAATCGTACAGGAGAATGCTGACAAGTATCGTATTATACTATGATTATAGTTTAATCCAGATTTTCTGGATATATTCAGGCTTGCCCATAAATCTAATAATTTTTCAGATTTTTTTCAGATAAGTCAGATCTGGCCGGGATGTCCAGATATTTTTTTAAGATTTCCCGAGTTTTTCTCGGGTTCAATCAAATAAAAAACTCATATTTCTCTTTAAAAAATTTTAGATTTTGTGTTCAATAACGATTTTTTAAAAATCTCAAAATAAACATAAATTTTGCCCTTTTTTAATTTTTTTGTTTCGAAAATTGTCCTGAATGCATGATCATGTGGATACGTGTGGTTGAAAGTATGGAATGCTTAAGGTCATCATCATCATCATCCAATAATATCATCTGGTTGAAAATAATCGACTTAAAACATGAGGGACATCAATATGGAAGAAATAGAAAGCATTGAAATAACCGCTTTATTTTTTTCATTAAAAACTCAATAGAATATTCGACCGAATATTCGTTTGGCCGAATAGTTGAAAATGTCAATATTCGGTATTCGGCCGTTCGCCGAATATCACTATTCGGTACATCTCTAGTCATAATTATGTCATAATACAAAAAAAAAAAATATTCAAAAATTCGATAAACCTTTGTCAAAAATATGTCAAATGTGATAAATATAAGAAAAAAGTGATGACATAAATCAGACAAACATGTCAATATTATAACAAAAAAATCACAATAAAATGACAGAACATGACAAAATTATGACAGATGTGGTAAAAGTATGATAACAATCTGACAGATACCACATTTGTCATATTTTTATCATTTCATCATATTTCTACATTGTCAGATTTTTATCATTTTATTTTCTCATTTTTGTCATATTTTAACTATAGTTTTGACATATTTGTCATTTTTATGCCATAATTTGGCCATGTTTGGCATTTTATTGTCATATTTTGTCATTTCATAAGCAAAATTTTATCATAATTATGTGATATTTTTGTAATATTTTTCATTCTTTTGTAAATTTTTTATTATCACATTTGTTAAATTTTTGTCATAATTTTGTCAGGACTGTCATATTTTTAAAATTTTGTCATGTTTTTGACATTTTTTTCTTTTTATTGTAATTTTTTTTGTCATATTTGTCAGATTTTAGTAATTTTTTTTTTGTCATACTTTGACCACATTTATCTAAGTTTTGCAATGTTTGTGTCATAATTCTGTCATATTGACATATTTTGTCATAGTTTTCTGACCCCTTCACACCATTTGTAAAACATCTTCCATAATTGTTAAAAAATAGCGATTCCAGCAGCAATTATTCAATTTTCTCAAGTCTAACATCTAGCGAGTAGATTTGTCCGAGCTTTTTCACCATCCAACTGAACTTAACGATATTGGAAAAAAGCTTTTTTCATTATCTGCATTGTTTGCTTGAAACTAAAAATGATGTTTGGCTCATGAACCTGCAAAGAGCTCATGAACCTGCAAAGAGCCTGAATGTATACTGACAACTTATGTTGCAGATTCGTGAATGAGTGTGCGGAGTGCTTTCGGGATTGAGCTTCCTGTTCATTATCGAATGAATTCGGATAGAAATGAGCTGACCGTACACTGCAATAAATTCAATCCAATATTTAAAGCTGACACTGAATTTTCGCAGCCATGCTTTCTTCTTTGAAGGGGAGAGGCTAATGAACACCAATTCCTAATTTTAGATTTAAAACAAGGATTAAAAACAAATTTCCGATGATGTCTTGAAAAAAAAACTAAATTTTTTTATTCTTCTTTATATTGCAATTCAAATTTCAGGTTTCAGCTAACATTGTAAAGATATCGAAATGTAATTTGAAATTATGTGCAAATAAATTAAAATTATTTTCTAAATGCGTGTAATGATGTGTGATTTTTGACAGGTGTACTTATTTTAAACGGCGAAAATTTCGCATCCTTTGAAATTTCAATCCATTTCTAGAAGTATACTTTTTCGCACATCATTTGTGCAGAATTGATTCGCCCAAAGACGGGGTTAACTCCACCTTTGCCAGCTTCAATCCAAGTTTTTAAACATTTATTCACGTGTATTGCTTAAAGTAGAGTTTAACAAATAATTCAACATACTGTCAACAATTCTTACTAATATACTTACTCAATAACATTAAATAATCATCAGTCTTCATATAACCAAACAAAATCAAGTTTCTCTATAGGTACCTACATGTGTATTCAGATGAATTTTCCTCAGACAAGCCTTTACCAACGAATCAAAATAAAAGTAGTTTGCTTTGATGTATAATTCGGTCCAATGAATTTAACAGCTCCAAGGCAGAAGTTGCATACGCCTAATAACGCCGTGACTGTAAGTTTCTCAATGCTAACCTAGCTAGCATGCACCTTCACTCAATTACACTCCAGCTGGAAAACTGTTTACCAAGTTTAATAGCCACTTTATGGTTCCCATGGCAGTTCTGGTTTTGTTGCTTATTATGGCCTGAGCCAGAACCATCTGGAAAGCTCTGAAATCTAGTACTGGCACTCGTTTTACAACATGTATTCCGTTTTGGAACAGAAAGGCTCGTTCGCAAGCAGATTGCCATCAATCCATTAACTAATAATGGCTGTATTTTCTACCATGATTTTTTTTTGAAAATTATTTTTCACTCTTTTAACTTGAGAGTGCGAAAACATCCAACTACATTTTAGGTTAACCGAATCGTAGCACGTATTGCCTGAATCACATTAGAGTTCATACTTTCAATTCCCATGCATGACAACCTTTTGAAAGGCACCTTTCCTATCGATGATGGTTCATCTACATAGCGTCACTTACGCGTAAAATCCACGTAGGTCTATCCCACAGAAAACATACAATTTAGACAGATACCTCTCTAAGAGAGAACGGTAATTTCGACAGAGCCCCGTTTCCTAAGCGGCAGTTTTATCCATCCCTTTCTTCATAAAGATGCGTTGTGGAACAATTCGACTGTATCCGGTTCTCTTTTGCAGGTGTTCCGGGTGGCACTTTCGGGTTGTCCCCGAGTGCCGTCCCAGCCATTCAGTGCGTTCGCTTGCTCCATGGTCTGGCATTTCCCAAATTGAAATTGCGTGAGTTCATGGAAATCAAATTTCGTTTCATTTCGTTAAGGGAAACGCACTCGACGAACGACGGCGAAGCGTATTTTTTGTCTCTTTTATTAGATTTTGTCACTGAAAGTACATGTGGAAGACACCGAAACGCAACGCCGCGGCGCCCCGTTAACGGGTGAAGAAGCATAAAAGAAGTAAATTTTCCCACAAATAGCTGCTTTGGGTTCGGTTAACAGGTGTACAGAAAAAAAGGGAGCAGGAGGGATGAAACAATTTACCCCATTCGAGTGGAAAATTCCTGCACGCGCACGACACGATGGAAACCATACCTTCCTACTTGCTTTAAAATTCTGAGAACAATGTGATCATTAAGTTTTCCGAAGCACCGCACCAGCGCTGTTTTTGGTGATTATGGAGGAGAGATTTTTCAAGGAAATAGCTTTGGGACTTTCACTGTTTGAGATTATTTTTTGAGAAAAAAGTATTAAAATGGCTGAATATTTTTATCGATAAATATTAATCGCAGCGCACTAAATTGGACTGCGCACTCATGACTGCGATATTTGTGCGAACTCGTTCATTCGTGCGACCTGTCAAATCAGTGTAAAATCTGTCGGAGTTCTACACGCTAACCGCTTTTCAGTCAACCTTTGTACGGATAACTGCGACTGCAAAACATTGCACGAAATCCAATTTTCAATGAAAGAGATAATAACAAATCTTGAAAAGTATTATAGACGTCTAGTTCAAAGCTTGGTCATGTTTAATCTATGTCTGTTTCACGGTGATCAAATTTTAAAAAGGTAAGGCCGATGACATAGTAAGAGCGGTGCGATGCGAATTGGCGAACGCGGCCAATGCGAACTCGAGCGGCGGTACAAATTGACATCTGCTTCACCGCGTTGAGTATGTCAGGTTTAAGCGATTCACATACATTTTCATCAAATGTGGTTCGCCGCATTGGATCGCATTCGCCGTTTCGCATCGCATCGCACTCACTATGGCCGATGACTAACTCTATGGATCTGTTATGTGTGGAATCAAAGTAGTCATAGCTTTGTAAATGACACTTTTTGATGATGTCCATAAATTAGTTTTACATAAACCATCGAAGCGGAAAGTTGAAGATACTACAACCTGGCGACGAGGATAAATTTCAAGTCTATCAAACAATTTTTGAAGAATGTATTTGATATGGCCTGTCAAACTGATCCGGAAATGCCTTAGACACAGCACACGATAAGGGGCAACGGATGGTTAAGAGGCTCGGCCATGGGTGAGTTTGTTTGTTATTCTCATCGATGAAAATTTTATGAACGAGATGAAATTTAGAGTGCCAGCTAGTGGTGCCGGAAATGCTTCAGACACAGCGCTTGGTTCTCGAATTGTGAGAACTGTTGCCGAAACCCGGTCAAACGGGGAATCCTCGAAACAGTTGCCCAAAGTGTGGAAACGTTTGATGTTTCCATGCAATCGGGAATAAATCCTTTCTGAAGGTGCTCGTTCATATTAGTTCATTTCACAGCTTATAAGTGTCAGACAAAAAGAATTCTGAAAGTATGTCTACTACCCTGTTTTTATTGCATGTTTAAAGGCTAAATTTTCTAAATTTCATATAAAAGCACTTTTTTAAGTCCTTATTATCAGGAAGCTATTAAATAAATGACTAACAATATTGGATAAATATAAAAGAAAAATTGTGCTTAGAAATGATCGACATCCATTCAGAAGAAATATATATCTTTTTGGACTCAAGGGATCAAGTGAACCCATGACATACATTTGGGATTTTTTTTTTAGATTGAAAGTTTACAATTGCTGTGAAATTATGACATCAACAAGTTTATTTTACACTCTAAGGATTGACATATTAAAAAAAAATTATTATATTTTTTCGTCCGGGAAACGTTTTAAAATGATAAAAAAAATCTTAGGGTGACATTTTGTTATATTTTTCAAATAAATCACATTTTTTTTTTAATTTTTGGAGATAAAAGATTTGTTGTTTTTATCTATTTGACAAATTTTTCTAGAACATTTGATCGTCTTACATAGATATTCAAGTTTCGAGATATAGCTGAGGAATCAAGTATCCTCATTCTCCCCTACTTTAGGAATTCAGCTATTTCAGAAATACTTGTAAAACTCTACAAGGAATTTCTACAAATTGTAGAATTTAATTTTTTGCATCAATTTTTCCTACAATGTTTGGCAAAATATTGTTGTTTGATTAAATTGAGGAAAACAAGTAGATTCAAAATCAGTTTTTGTTTTTCATATCTACAAATCTACAAAACTTGACTTGAAAAAAAAAACTGACAAATGCTTCGACTTCAGAAAGCTAAAATCTTTCAAATCACAGTCAATTAAACATAGGCCCATAAAAATCTGTTAAATTGCATCACAAAGATTTTTAAATGGTAAGACTTTTATTAAACTAATCTTTTCCATCAACATTATGTTTATTGATTTAAAAACAATTTTTCCCAATTGAACAGTCCCACCATTTATTTTATGAATTTATTTAAAATAATTTTATCTTTGTTTCTCAATTAATTTTCTTGGAAACCTATCAAGCTGAATTAAAAAAATTGTTGGAACATTTGTCCTTGAACCATTATTGAAATAAACGTCGACAACATATTCAGATTTTGATTTTTTCTTTCGTTTTTAATATTTCAATTCAAGTTTCATTATAAATTTATTAAGTCAATATTGTGAACCGCATAGACAACACCTTTTATTTTGATAACTGGAAGAATCAAATATAGCAAATGATCGAAGTCAGGGATTTGAGCACTGGCACTCTTGAAAAAAAATTAATATATTCTTCGTTTTATAAAATAAAATTATATTAGCTACTAGGCATGTGTTTCGAATGAATTCTCTTAAATTCAAAATGGAACTTTTTTCCTGATTGAGAATTTAAATTTCAAATCGTGAATAAATGATTTATTCTACATTCATGTTTGATTTTTGACATGTTCTTAAATTTATTTTGGAATTTGGATTTGATTTCTGGTTTAAAATCTATTTTTTTTTATTTTATTTATTTCTGAATTGATTCTTATGTCCGAAGATTTAAATTATTGTTTTATTGAAATTATATTTCGTATTCGTTTTCTGGTGAAAATTTTAATTTTTAATTTACAAACTAGCAGCTTAAAATTTATTTTCAAGAAAATTTCTGATTCTGATTGATTTGAACAATTTATTAATGACTTCCGGAAAAAGTATTGATTTGAATATTTGATTCTGATTAGTTTAGAAAGGTTACAGTTAAATTTATCATTTACTCAATTCTGTGTCATGGGTATAAGTAGGAAAATGGTTTACGAAACAAATTTTCATATTTATTGTGCATTTTTTGGTATTGTTATTATTTCAAGCTAAATTTCAATTGCGTCAATCCGTACAAGAAAATACTAAAAGAGACTTTCTTCATTCAGGGGTCACCTGGTCAAAAGTAAAATAAAATCTAAAGGACCATCGTCTTTTTTCTTCTAAGGGAGAAGCGGCCTATATGCGCCTATTAAGCAGAATACTGATTTAAAACAAATAAAACATCGAATGTATGTACAAAAACTATATTCACGTGTGCAGGCATTTGTTTTCTATACATTTTTACATACATTTTTATGTAAAAATTTCCTTCCATTTTCGAGAAAACGATTTTATTATGACTGTTATCTAAAATGTCGAAACTCCAACGGTGTGGTAGGTATAATGAAAAATTGTCCAAATTTTCAATAACTTGGGACAAATTGGGCGCAATATTGCATGCAACGAATTTACAGTCTGCCGTGCAGAAAATCGGAAGATCGAGTTGTCTGGATTGAAAATTTGAAATAAATTCGAATATAACATCTTCAACAAATTTCATTTTTTGTGTTCATGTCCCTGGCAACGATTTGAAGGATATGAGTGAGAGTAAAATCTTGCGCTTTCTTGCATTCTTCCGAAAGGTACACTTAGAAAAATATTCCTATGTAGTTCATAAGATTCTCTTATGAACTGGCGCCAAAAGAACTATCATTGAAATTCATAAGAATGTCTTATGATGCGCATGAACTCTTCAAATGAACACCTTCTTCAAGGTTATTGTTTTTCATAAGAGGGTCTTATGAAAACAGGATATAATAAATAAAAAAAAAATTATGATTTTTTATATTTTCATTTCATTTTTCTGGCTAACTCGTATGAAATGATTTTAAGTTACCATCAAGTTTTTTAACAGCATCCGGTCCTTTTGCACTTTTTCCGAAAAGTAAACAAAAAAAAAAGTTAACAAAAAAAGCATTTAAGTTAACAAATATACTTTGAAGAAAAATTTCAACTCACAATAACCATTAAAAAGCTCACAATCAAGTTTCACTCGAAATCTTAGAACTTCATGGGGAGTGCTTCGTTACACGATGAAAAATAAGATGGAATGAATGAATTTGTTCATTATATTTGCACAAAGCCGTTTCTTCTATTTTTCATAAGCTGTTCTTATGAAAACTGAGAATTTCATAAGACTCTTGTGAACAATAATTTTGCACTCTAAAAACGGTTCACTGGACGCATCTTATGAAAATTATAATAAGAATTTGCCTGAGTGTACGAATAAGGTGTCGATTAACGCGCAATAAGGCATTTCTCCACTCGTCAAACGAACATCTGATTTTTCATGTAAACATTTTCTCGGCATATCGTGGTAGGATGAACATAACAACAACATCACGCATGTTCAATGGCCATATGGTAACGAAATAAAATTGGCAATGCAATTCTGGTGGTTTTGCAAGCGCACCTTGGTGAGGAGAACATAAAATCTTTATCTAATTAATTGTAAATTCATAAAAAGTTAAGACATGAAGGTATGTTAATGATTTTAACTAAAGAAGTTTTTAAAAGAATGCATTGAACGGTGCTTATCATCAAAGATAGAAATAGTGACCAGTTGGTGTTTACATTTTTTAATACAAAAACAAAAAGTTACCCTAGCACAATCTGGCTCAGGAAATAAATACTCTATAGGGCTCATATTGCACATATAAATATAATAGCATCTACACAAACAATGAACTTTGAATGTAATAGATTCAACTGTAGTGGTATAAATAATTCAATTGTAAACATGATAGATTTATCTACAATCATTTTAGGCATTCAGTTATATATATATTATTCCATTATTTCAGCATAATTATACCAATTACACTAGTTTACAAAATTTTAAAAAAATCGTGAACTTGATTAACTGACCAACATTTTTAATGTAAAATTGGGCGCTGAATCCGAAAATGAAATTGAAAAAAATCTCAGTAGAACCGTTTTTGAGTTATGCTCCAAATATGAAATTTCGGAAAAATAAAAAAAGTTTTTGTACTTAGATTAAAATATCTTGAACGGCATAACAGAAATATTAAATCTCTCTTTTTCATATTGAAGGTGAATAAGTTTTCTATCGATCATCTGAACACTGTTTTTGCGTTTGACCAACAGTATTGCTGATATTAGTGACTTTATGAGAAAAAAATATATAAAAAACGCATTTTTTTAGAGAAAATTTTGTTTCAACGAAAGTTTTAGACTCAATGGTAGCATTTTAAAAATCTGATTTTCTCTTGTGCTTGAATGTCAATTTAAAACAAAGATTTCAAGTGGTTATTTATCAAAATCTGTTGAAAATTGAAGTAGTTATGGCTACTTTACCATAACTGTAATTTTTGCAGTTTTTAATAATTTAACGAACCGCAGTACACTTATCATGATATGATAAACATGATAAATCTCACTCGCTCCAAGTCAAAATTATTTATTAGCTTACCAGAAGGTCACATGCCAAGTTTCAAGAAGATCTTACCGTAGGGAGGGGTTGCTTAAGTCTCAAACGTGAATAAAATTTTGAGGTATTTTGCCCGGAAGGAACGAAAAATACAGGTTTTTCATCAATAACTTTTTTCATCACTAGCTGATTGTTTTTTATGGTTGATTTTCTTAAAGCCCAAGTTGAGACAAATATTTCACCCGAAGACTGTAACTCGATTGGATTTGAAACAGAAAAGTTATTGCGGTTCAAAGGCCGCAAATTTTGTCCAACACGCAATGAGTACTTTTTACGCATTGCGTTTTATACGACAATTTTCGACCAAAATACAATCTTTGAACCGCAATAACTTTTCTGTTTCAAATCCAATCGAGTTACAGTCTTCGGGTGAAATATTTGTCTCAACTTTGGCTTTAAAAAAATCAACCATAAAAAACAATCAGCTAGTAATGAAAAAAGTCATTGATGAAAAACCAGTATTTTTCGCTCCTTCCGGGCAAAATACCTCAAAAATTTAATCACGTTTGAGACTTAAGCAACCCCTCCCTATGGTCAGATCTTCCTGAAACTTGGCATGTGACCTTCTGGTAAGCTAATAAATAATTTTGACTTGGAGCGAGTGAGATTTATCATGTTCCATTCTTCCTATACTATGATAAGTGTACTGCGGTTCGTTAAATTATTAAAAACTGCAAAAATTACAGTTATGGTAAAGTAGCCATAACTTCTTCAATTTTCAACCGATTTAGATAAATAACCACTTAAAATCTTTGTTTTAAATTTACATTCAAGCACAAGAGAAAATCAGATTTTTAAAATGCTACCATTGGGTCTAAACTTTCGTTGAAACAAAATTTTCTCTAAAAAAATGCGTTTTTTATAAATTTTTTTGTCAAAAAGTCACTAATATCAGCAATACTGTTGGTCAAACGCAAAAACAGTGTTCAGATGATCGATAGAAAACTTATTCACCTTCAATATGCAAAAGAGAGATTTCAAATTACTGTTATGCCGTCCGAGATATTTTAATCTAAGTAAAAGAACTTTTTTAATTTTTTCGAAATTTCATATTTGGAGCATAATTCAAAAACGGTTCTACTGAGATTTTTTTATATTTCATTTTCGGATTCAGCGCCCGATTTCACATTGGAAATGACCTTCAGTTTATTGAGTTCAAAAATGCTGTAAACTAGTGTTATCAAAGTGTAGTTGATTTTATCGCTTCCATTGCTGATTGACAAATTTTTGATAGTTGATTTTTTCAATCAGCGGAATTTTAACGAATGTTATATTTTGACTATCCGTGCTTATGCGTGTAGTGTACATCCAGCAAAAAAAAATAATGCCGGTAAATTTGCAAAAGACTACGCGTTCATAAGCAAATTCGTCGGCGAAATTCAATTCATTTTCTTCGAAAAAATCGACGAAGGCGGCCCGATAGGAAAAGAGTACTCACCGGAACTGTGAATTGCAATAAGATCCCATAGAAAACTCAAAAGGAATCGTAAGTTTTTCTTGCATTTTTTAAAACATTTAGTTCTGGAAAAAAAATTGTTTTTTGTCTTTAAGCATCGACAAAATAAAAAGTTAATGTATGTGTGTTTGTGTCCTTCAGGGAATTTTCTCCAAAGTGTCCCCAAAATTGAATCCAAAACAGCGGAAGGCTACGCTTGCTGCCGGTTCGGAAAATCATATTAGCAGAAGAGCTAATCAAATGGATCAAAGTATCGGAATAGGTTGATTTTTATTAATAAAGTTTAAGAATGAAACAAAATGGAAAAAGCATATTGCGAAAAAAAGTAGAGTTAAATTAAATATATGAGGAGAGTCAAAAATAGCTATAGTTGAGCTCATTAATTCAATCATAGGAATAAAATTGAATCTATCATATTTATTGTTAAATCAATCATACAACTGTAGTTGAATCTATCATATTTACAATTGAATCAATTATGTCATCACAGTTGATTCTATTATATACATCGTTGATTACGTAAGGTCAATCAGCTGTTTGTAGTTGATTCTATTATATTTATAGTTGAATGCATCAAATCAATCATACAAGTATAGTTAAATGAATTTAGCGACCCTCGAAAAGCGTCGAGCCGAGTTGCAGCAAACTTTAATTTTCGATACCCTAACCTGCCGAATTGATTCATCATATATTCTCCAACGTGTCAACATGTACGTCTCGACCCGAACACTTCGACAACGCCAGTTTCTCTGGATCCCCTATCACCGTACTGCATATGGCCGAAATCACCCGTTGGATAAATGTTGTGAACGTTTCAATTCTGTATACCATCTGTTTGATTTTAACATGTGTAAACGTAGTTTTAAAATAGCTATAAGTAGTGTTCCTTAATCTTAAGATACAAAGTCTGTAAGGTTCATTCACCAAAGACAAATCAATAAATAAATAAATAAAAAAAATAAATCTATAGTATGTATTGTTGAATGCACAATATCAGTCAGATAATTTATTATAAATATAGTCAAAAGTTTAATATGTATAGTTGGTCGAAAAGTATTTCGAAATATAATTGAAAATAAGTGGGTTATTGTTGAAAATACTATGCTTTATTCTCCGTGTAGGACTGTTGCGGCTGATTGTTTGCTATGATTTGGCCATCCGGTGGAAAACGACGGAATTGGCTTAGAAAGTGCAAATTTTACAAACTGCTTTTGCTGATTGTTTGTTTTGTTTGGCCTTCTGGCGGAAAAAGACAGGATTGGCTTAGGAAACGCTACTTCTGATTTTTTTTTATTTGGATTTTTAAGGCTACTGCTGCTGTTTGTTCTGGATTAGCCTTCTGGTTGGACTGTTTCTATGAACATTATCGAATTATTGAAGCTCTGGTAAACAGAGACAGAGTGACAAGAAAAGAACAGTTTGAGAACGCTGTTGCTAAGAATGTTTTTTTTTGCGAATTGCTCCGGCTATGGTCAACAAAAGCAGAAGGATAGGAAAGGCACAAATTGGGAAGGTTCTTGTGAAAAAATAATTCGGATTGGATGAAGAATATGCAGAAAATAAACAAAATTTTAAGATTTAAAAAGCTTTTGCAGAAAATGGAATGTAGAATTGAGATGAGGGATATTTGGGATAAAAAATTTTGTATTTTAGAAAATAAAAAGTCTGTAAACTGTAGATTCTATTGAAAATAGAGTTGAGAAGGAATGATCCTCCAACAGAAATTAAATAAAATGTGTAGGATGGAGAATAAAGATGTAGAATATGGAATAAAAATTAAGGATATTTTGTAATAAAGAAAAAAACAAAAGTCTACGCGTAAAAAGTTTTAATTGAGAATAGAGGTGAGAAGGAAGTAGGGATGAGATGAAGGATATGTAGAAATAAATCAAATTTAATCAAAAATAAAATAAAATAAAAGTTGTATACGGCAACACTGAAGATAAAAAAAAATAAAATAAATGTCAATTCCCACGTTTGTTATTTTGGCAACACTAGACAAAACAAACAAAAAAAAGTCAGTCTTTGATCTATTCCTATGAGTGAAAGACGTGTCTGAGTGATTCTCTTAATTGAAATTCATAAGAATCGTAAAATCACGACAGTAAGCTCGATTCTCACTTCCCTACGTTTGTTTCCTTGGGAAAACCCACTTATCTGGGGAAGTGAACCACAAAAAGTCATTCGCCCAGTGTTACGTTAGTTCGTTACAGTTTCGGGAAAATAAAGTGGGAGTTCTCTTGACTAATCTAAAGTGTTTCCTTCAGTCCAGCATTTCTTTATTCGAGTGCCCACCCTGAGACTAGAGGGGGGTTGGTTACAAGGGTTATCATTTGAAATAGGAAAAATCAGGAAGTAAAAATTAAAGAAAGTGAAATCCTTAGAACTTGAGAAGAAGAAAGTTGTTCTGAGTTTAGTCAATTATTTTTATTTATGGTTCAAAAGGTAACGTTACGAAGATATCATAATATTTTATCGAATTTTAATCCTTCCAAAAAAATTATGCAAATTTATGAGCCTCGTGCCTGTGTTTTTGTCTCTCCAAAGTATCTCGTGATAGATTGTCATTGGCTCAAAAATCTTCCTCCTAACATGGCCGTAAACACGTGGAGCACAACCAATCGTGTGCTTTCTTCCTTGGTGCTGCTGCTGCCAAGATATTCTTGCTAAAATTTAGTGTTTGCCTCGTGTCGTAAAGTACTGACCAACCGAACCGTAAAACAGTTTTGCTCCGAACCCAACCCAACCCAAAATGGACGATGTCGACAGTAGTTTATGAAAAACATAATCGTAAACAACCTCGTCGTCATACCGAGTAGTTACAAAATATTTTTTACTTTTTATATATTTTTCGGTTTCGCTTCCTTCACCAAAAATAACCTTCCTCAGGGCGAAAAAAAATAAGAAACCATCTGTTAGATTGTTGCACACAAAATTGTCAACGTTATGGTTATTTTCCGTGTATTTTTTCCCACCGTTTCATTTTTCATAGTTTGTGGAGATTGAAACTGGAAAAGCTTCGAGAAAGAGAGAGTGAGGAAAAAAAGATGGAAAATCCACACTGCTGGCATGTTCCCAAAACAGGACGCAATTTTTCTAACAAGTGGCTCCGCTGCTCATTGTCCACAGTAATGTCTGGCATCTGAATGGCATTTGTATGGATGGGAGAGAATCTTTGAGCTTTAGCTGCTTTAGTACCAGAACGGAAACCGGAATGTTTTTCAGAGGGATTTCGAGCATTCCCTTTTTGCTATAGTTTGTTTGTTCAATTCTGCCTTTTTTTTCTATCTAGGTCAAGCACAAACAATCTACGAGTAAGTTGGTACCTACTAACACTCACACATATCACTTCAAGGGCCCGAAGCTTCTTTATTAGGCAAAAGGCATCAATGGAATGCTAGATTCGGTCTCCGGGAGCATAAATGGCATCAAAGATGCTGCCCGAGTTTATGCCGTTCTATTAGGGGATAAGTGTTTCAAGGATACTTAAATAAACTGCTTCAGAAAGGAGATGCAATTCAGCAGCAACGACCTGAACACTTCCTGTTTATGATCTTCCCGGATAATAAAAAAAACTCAAACAGTTTGAACCGGATCGGGATGTTGTCGATTTGCAGTACTTATGCGTTATGAAAAGAGGAATGGTTAGGTTGAGGCAGTACTAAGTGGGGTAATTGTGAATATAATTACTCAGTTTTTCTGATAAGCTTGAATATTTTTTTCTTATGGTTCAAACTCTGAAAAGCAATAAAAAATGAATGACTGGTGTCCTTCTTTATTTTAGGTTTTCTTTTTCATATTTTTAAGGTGAAGTTTGTGGCATGCGATTCTTGTTTTATAATGACTTTTAGTGTTAGCTATATTCCTAAATTGAATCCATATCTAAACACTGCCTATTGCCAGTTAAAATTAACTGTTCAGAAGTTTTGGATCAATTTGAGTTTAAAATAGCTGGAAAGCATTTTTTCACAAAACCTCAGTTCTATAATTAGAAGAAACTCATAATGTATCGTGTATAGGCTATTTTCAAGATTTGAAAAATTATCTATATTTTGGAAAACAAGTGTTCATAACCACCCCGTAGCTCTAAAATTAAGGGGGTGAATATGAATACTGCGTTGTGCGTGGGTGGAATATATTTTACAGAAAATCATATTAGGGGAAAACTGTGTACTAGACGCACCCGTATATAATTTCTATTTACAGCGATACCAATCAACTAAGAACCAAATTGAAAGTTTAAAACAATTCAGGGATCAGATTTACCTATTATTAAAAAGAAAGAACATGATAAAAACATGATGTTGACTTTATTTTTAGTAAAAAACTAAAACAGCCAGAAAACAAACCGCGGGGTAGAACGCTTAAACTAATGGACAAGAGCGCACCATACCGAAAGGGTGGTAAAAATGGAACAATGATTATACGAAATGTTATAATAGAAACATTAAATGTTTAGTTACATGTTCATCGTATTTTTATAAACTAACTATTCTTTGGCAAAAAAAAACATTTATTATTGCAAAACTTATCGAAAATTTTGCTTTTCAAAATACACTTCAAACGCCTTCAAGTAGGCAACGAAATTCAATTTCTTGACTTAGGGGAGGAGCGAGCTAAATGCGCCTATTAAACAGAATTCTGATTTAATCAAATATTACATCGACTATGTGTACAAAAGCTATATATACACATGAGCAGACATCTGTTTTCTATACATTGGAGTAATTTTTTTGTTTAAATCTCCTTCCGTTTTTGAGAAATTGATTTTATTACTGTTGTCAAAATTGCCGAACCTCAAAACGTGCGGGCTAAACGCGCCTATTTTTGTTTTAGGTAAAATATCTGTTATTTGGCAATATTTCTGTACAATTTCATTGGAAATACTAGAAACTGATAACTTTTATACGACAAACCTGAAGTTTTATAAAAATCCATGTCTTTTATAAATTTATGGAATGAATAAAATTTAGGGTTGCCATAATATGGAGGAATTTCATTCCTAAGATAATTTTTATCAAATCTGTTTTGGGATCTTCGATTTGCTCTTAAGATGTTAAATAGAGCTTAGATTTGAAGTTTTATTGATAAAAATCATATATTTATTCTATTTAACCTGTTATTATAGGGTAGCGGCATTTTACAAACATGATGGGGACAAACAAAACCACTATCTTATTCCACTTTCCCATCATTATGAAACCATCATAAAAGCTTAAAGTTGTTTTACCTCTAAAGTTCATTTGAATAAGAAACAAAAACCACCCAATTTTTTGTTTTGAGCTTCTTTACGTATAATTTTTAAAAGTCAAAATATTACATCAAAAGATATCAAAATCATGTATGAATTTTTAAAACTTTTTGAGTTGGTTTATTCATGAATTTTTTTTTCGCCTTATGTTCAAAGCGTATTACCCTCAAAATGCATTGATTAGATTTGTTGTTGACGAGGGCATCAATTGATAAGACATGTCTCAAAGCGATTTTAGTTTCTCAAAGACATGAATTTTATTGATGGCTGTAACAACAAAATTTATATAACTAGATTCGCAAGTTATAATAGTAACTTATCAATGGACTGACAACATTTGAACAGCTTTGAGACCCTACTTTGACAAAAGGTGTTTGCCGGCCGATTTTCGAAAAACCGGTCGAAAGTCGGAAAGTCGATTTTCGACCAAAATTTTTTGCAAGATAACATTGTTTATTGTATTTTTTAGTATTTTGGCAACAAAATTAGAAAGTCGATTTTTTCGGTTTCCTTTGGCCACCCCTGAGGTGATTTTTCAAGTCCTAGAAAGTCGATCTTTGACAAAAATTTTATTTCGAGATAACTCCTGATTACGACGTTTTAAACATTTTTAAGCCATTTGGCATCAAAACTAAAATTACGATTTATTTTTCGATTTTTTGGTACCCCAAATGTGATTTTTGAGAGTATATGTATATGATCGGTTATCGAAATTCGACATGACTCATTTGGCTGCCACCCTGAAGTACATATGTAGATGTAATCTCTCAAAAAACACTTTTTTGTAGAGTCAATGGCATTGATATGAGACATGTGGAACCTATCGAAGATCACCTTATCCAGTCAGTTCATTGGTCCCAATTATACAGTTTCCCCTGTGGCATCCAGTGATGCCATTTAAATCGGAATTTTTAAACCCAAAAAATCTGTTTTCGGTATGAAAAATCCGAAAATCGGTAATACTTTGGTGTCATTAAAAATAAGTTTTTGGAAGTGATTCTGAAAACTGTTTATACAAATTTAGGGTTTTATTCTGAAAACTGTTATTTAATTCTTTTTTAAATAAATGCCTTATAGTGTCTTGTGCGCTAGCTTTTTTCTGTTGATCATACATTTTTAATTAGTTTTTAAGAGTTGATAGAAGGTTTAAACTATACTTGCTTGTATATTTCTTTTTTAGAAATTTTTGCAAAACCGTTCCGTATTTTTAACTCAAAATCGACCATTTTCGCACTGAAACTGCTGGCCAGAAGTTTGGGATCTTCAAAAACATAAAATTTTTTTGGCCATATCTCAGCCTTTTTATGATGATATTTTCCTTTTTATCTCATTCGAACGATCGTGAGCAAAACCTTCTTCGTATGTTTTTGGCAAAATTTATTTGTTACCTTAATATGACATAAAATTAGCTTAAGGTTGGAACACTTTCCAAAAACTCCACTTATTTGATTTTTATCTCCGATCAAGATTATGAAAACTACACTTAAAATTCAAACCCGATGATCTCAGGGTGGGCTGGATCAAATTTCAAACTTCAAATTTCACTTGAATGTCATACTTATCAAAACATATTTGTTGAAATTTGTGCAAAAATTTTGCAATGAACTTAAAACAAATAAAATAGCTCTTTAAGTCATCGTCCAAAAGTTTGAAATCATCCTTTTAGGATCTGTATTCTAAAACATGCGATTTTATTTCATGCGTATCTCTGTTTTTAAACAACGGATTGTTTTTCTGGTAAGCTGATTTGGAAACCAATAAGTTAAACTTGCTTTGGTCATGTTTAGATGAATAAATATTTAAAACTAACATTATCAAAACTTAGCTAAAGTTCGATCATTTTCCGATCATTTTCACCTAGCAGTCCGACCGGTAAATAAATACATCCAAATTTGTTCTGACCATAGACTTGTAATCTTACAAGTTATTGCAGATCTGTTGGGCTTATTTGCTTACCTCTTTGGCTCTGAGGGCCTTCATTGTAAAAAATTTACATACTGAAAAGTTTATTTTGATTTCTCAAATATTAAAAAAAATCCTAAGCTCCTTTATAATATTAGCAATCAATAAATTTCTTCAAGTTATCGATTAACACATGATTTCTTATAGGTTAAGGTTGCCAGATTGCCCGGATTTTACCAGGTTTGTCCGGATATTTAATACTAAATTTAAGAACAGTCTTGCTCGGAATTTTTTGAGCAAGTTTTATAAAAATAATCATGAAAAGTTTTTTGGAAGCCTAAAATGCGGTTCAAAATCTATCGATGAGTTTTGATGAAAAAAAAATTTTTTTTCATAATTTTTGTAGAAGAATTTCTGAGTTTTGAGAAAATTTGCTCAGATTTATGGTCGTCAATTTGAATTTGAATGACCGGATTTTGCCAGGTCTTTATATAAAAATTGCCCGGCCCGAATACGTGCTGAAAAAATTATGGTAACCTTATTATAGGTTTGATCATTATAGAGTGCGCTTTACAATTTTCTTTTTGTTTTCATGATTCTGGAAACTCATACCTCATTAGATAAACTTGCGCTGGCGATTATAAATATTATAGAACTAGCTGATCCCATACGAACTCCGTTTCGCTTTCAACTTGGAATATGTTATGAACAGTTTGTATGAAAGTCAATTGCCAAGCACTTTCCAGATGCACTTTCGAATACATCGTTAAGTCATAATTGCAAAAATATTGGACTGTCGTCTGTCGTCTGCTACGAAATTTGAATTCAGGAATCAATTGACCGTGTCAAAAAAAAACACATGTATAAATTTTGACTCGATCTTGCATAACAACGCAATTATTGCCAAAAAGTTAAACCCCTTTCTGTGGCCTCTTATACAATCTTTGATATCTGAAATCGATAGACCTTCTCTCAAAACTCCCGTGTGCAAATTTTCAAAGCAATCCATTACATAATAACGTCAATATTGCTAAAAACAGTGAAAAATTAATTAATAAGGACGACCCCTTTCGTCGACCCCTGACAAAACATATGACATCTGAAATCGATTGCCCGTCCCCGAAAAATACCGTGTGCAAATTTTCATCCCAATCCGATTTCAAATAACGACGAAATATTGAAAGGTTAATATGGACGACCCCCTTTGCCGGCCCCTTAAACTGAATATTGCTCGTCCCTCATAACTTTCGTGTACTAATTTTCGTTTGAATCCGATGTATAATAACGACAATATCGCATTAACATCGAATAGTTAATATGGACCAACCCTGTTTATAATTTGGATATATGAAATCAATTGTTTGTCCCTAATAACTCCTATGTGAAAATTTTCATCCCAATCCGATGTATAAGAACGTCAATATCACTAAGATATTGAAAAGCTGATATGGACGACCCCTTTTGCCGGCCCCTTACACTGAATTTGATACCTCGAATCGATTGCACGTCACTCAAAACTATCGTGTACCAATTTTCAGCTGAATACGATGTATAATAACGTCAATATCGCAAAACAGCGAACAGTTAATATGGACGACCCCTTTGGCTGACCCCTCACACAAAATTTGACTCCTGAAATCAATTTCCCGTCTTTCAAAACACTCATATGCAAATTTTTAACACGATCCGACGAAAAGTAACGTCAATATCGCGAAAACAATATTTGTCTTGTATGGACGACCCCCTTCAGAAGGGGTCATCCGAAAATCTAAAAACATTTTTCATCATTCCTGGTCCTAATGAGCATCCATGCCAAATTTCAGACCTCTAGCTCTTAAGACGACTGAGTCTATAGAGGACAAACAAACAAACAAACAGACATACAGAAATTGCTTTTTATATATATAGATATGTTAAAGAAAATAGCAGTTTTTCAACTTGCTCCATGAAAAAAATATTTCCTAATTTCAACAGATAGTTAGCAACTTATAAATTTGTCTTCTTTTAACGACTATTGAAAAAAACGGCTTCTTTCCTTTAAAATTTGAAAGTTATTCTACTGAAATATTGAAACACGTTCACTTAACATAAAAGAAAAGCTTCAAGTGTTTCTCATTTAACTAACACTATAATATTAATTGTTCGTCTTCAATTTGACAGGAAACCCAATACTTGCGATTGTGTTGCTTAAACTGTAATTTATCTTATATTTTGTAGAGGAGAGTGGGGTATCAGATTCTACTTTTTTTCATGCGTCATAACTTTTTTTTATTAAAAAAGATAAAATGAAAAAGACAAATGGCATAGTTCTCTACACTTGTAACATATCATTAGACAATAAAATGTGTTCTTTAATAATTTATTTAAACTTTCCCGAGTGTGTTTTTTTATGGCATTTTGAAAAATGACACGTAAAGTTTGTGAGTTGACCCAAAACTATCATTTCATAGTTCATTTAGTTATACTAAAGCAATTCCAGGTGAGGAAATAATAAAGAGAGTTGTGTATGATTGAATTTTTTCTAAGACCTGGCTCGCGACCGTTTTGGCAAAAATCTTTTTATATGATTCATATTTGTCTCTATAGCATTCAATTAATTGACAGAATAATTTACATGATTCTTCATTTGTCATAAGAAAACTTTACAGATTGGGAATATGTATTTCAAGATATGAATGTGTAGAAAAATTCCACGTTATGTGGCCCATGATTCGCCACAAGCTAAAGTTTGCAAATTAGTAGCCATTGAGTGACTTATTGTTATTTCATGAACATTTCCTTTGTGAAAGAACAAGACAAATTTAAAATCGTAAGCTTATGAGCATTAGACTGAGTCGATTTGGGGTAATTTTTGAATTTCTCAAACCGTGGTCTTAAAAGCTTCGTTTTGATCCAAAACTAATCCATGATTTTTTGCGGAATTTTTAAGAAACGTTTTCATGAGTAAATTTGAACTTTTTGGTTAGTATGGGAAAATTGAATATTTTGTACTGAAAACTCAACATCATTTTCGTTTCTTCTATGAAAACGAGTCTAAATTTTCCGCTGAAAAACTATGTTGCAGACCGTAATTTCGTATCTACTCGAGCAAAAAAGTTATTAGGTGTTGAATAGAAATATGTTTTTAGGCATTGAAAAACAATAAATTCAATTGACACCACTGCCGGGTGCTTAGCGAAGTTTTGCATGAAAAGTAGTCCTGGAATACCTTAGTGTCCTGGAATACCTTAGTTTTGAAAACTCAAGTTCAAACCTTCTTTTTTTTTTTTTTAATATTTTTGAAGCGGCCCACCACACTCCCCCACACCAAAAGGCTCAATTGAGCCTCCTGGTAATGGACGCTACTGTTCTCAGCATGTCTGGCAGCAAAAGGCATTAAAAAGTTATACGCGAGCAAAATTTAATTCATGCTGAGAACGTAATAATAGGTTATTTAATGCGGGGAAATGTGACGATACTAATTAAACTAACTGACACCATGAATCTCAATGGAAAGAGATTTCCTTTTAAGAGATTCATGTTAAAATTAAATTTTACTATTCTTTACAACAACAATAAAACAAATTTACAAAAAAAAATAAAATTAATAAGATTTTAAATGTTATACTAAATTTTACATAAATTATTGCTACAAAAAATTTAAATTTAACCATGAGTTTGAAAATAAGCTTGAAATTTCAAACCAGATTGCCATACTACCATTTGCAGCTCAAACCTAGGTCTGCAATTTATGCATAAAATCGAAACAGAATTTTTTTATAGGAATCTAGTCACGGTCATATTTTAAATTTAAACAATTCAACCTTTAAATCTGCGTGTGTTGTTCGAAAAATGATTTCGTAGGTATGTTTAAATTTCAATTCTAATCTACAATGATGCTACATTGAATGTCTCTTCCCGAGCAGACTTTGAAGCCAAAACGTGACCAAATTAAGCCATGTTCACCAACATGATACCAACATTTTGGTATTTATTTCCCTAAAATAGATTCAACAGCAAAATGATAGCAGCATATGGTGTGTTTTTTTAAGTAAGCAAAGCTAGGTATCTCAAGGATTCAATGATTTTCCAATGATAGCATACCTTGACCAAAATGAGGCTCGAACAATAAGCGGAAATGTTCAGAGTTTTCTCTGATTAATGTTGAATTTTGTCTGGAATCAGAATATAATATTCTGAACTCATAATTTCCTATCCTGAGCGAACCATTATTATGAGATAGTACTTTATTTTGCTTAATCTGCTTTGTTAGCTTAATCTAGTATTTAGAATCTAGTTAGTAATCTAGATTAAAGACGGTACAATAGTAAAATTTTAGTGTCATTCTTCATACAGCTTAGTCATGCCAAATTATGGTTATATTGAAAGTTTTTCTATACCTCGTTTACTCGCCTTCTCCAAGAAATTATTGAGAGCTCGGCGATGTCTGCTTTAGCTGTGTATTGGATCAAAAAGTGGCTTCATTTTGCTCTCAAAACTCATTTGAATCGTTTGCTAAATGAGGTATTATTAAAAAAAATGCTAAAAAAATTTACTTTCAAATATTGACCAACACAATTTGCATATCAATTATCATATAAAAATAGAAAGTAAAGTTTCAATCGAAATTTTAATATGTGTGAAATGGTCTGAGGGTTTTTCTATATAAGATTTATTGTATCTATTTTCAAGAAAATTTCACCTAGCTCTTTTCTGTATTTGAAAAATGATGCCTTCACTCTGTTTTAAAGAAAGGGTTATCCTTGTAAATGAATCGTAGCCTTATAATCATTCTGTACCAAATGCTGTGGAGCATTAAATTGGTATGAATTTTCTCTGCGTGCTTTTCCGGGGAATGTGCAAACAGAAAGAAAATCTGTCAGCTGCGGTTTGTAAGAGCTGTATGTTCTTTGAAATGATTGATGTAGAAGAGATTCTCGCTGCAGTTCCTGCAGTTCGTTGCAAAAGGATTTATTCAGCTCAAGCTTGGCTGATTTCTCTTCAGGAATAGCTTTTCCCTAGAAACAAGATATTTTGCCAATGGGATTAATTTTCTTGTAGGCTCTCCGAATCCATCCGATTGAGATTGACTCGATATTTGGAAGAGGATTTCCGCCTACGATGAAACAAATCTTCAATGGCTTGTTGAGTTGGCAAAAGTGTGGCATATGCGATTTACGAGGAAAAGTTTAAAAGAAGTCCGATTTTCATTTTTTATTTGACTGAACGAAAATCGAACCGCCAGGAAACGATCGATATGGTGCTGGTAATCTTCTTCCTAACCGCCATCAGCAGTCAAACGGTTCCATTCGAGAAACCATTCGACCAGAAGGCTCCACCTTACAAGTTATCTTCTAACGCAGGAAATTTCGAAGAACAAAAATACATTAGGCCTTATCCTCCTTCAGCGGCCACCCTGAAGCCACAACTACAGTAGGTGCGTAGGCAGCTTTTCTGATTATGGCTCAACCTTCTACAACCGAAAGATTCGAAGGAAAAAATCGGCGATGCCCAGGCCGTGTTGGAATAATTTAACATTTGCGTTG
Organism: Uranotaenia lowii; assembly: GCF_029784155.1. Classification (NCBI taxonomy): domain Eukaryota; kingdom Metazoa; phylum Arthropoda; class Insecta; order Diptera; family Culicidae; genus Uranotaenia; species Uranotaenia lowii. The sequence continues at coordinate 51,138,472 of NC_073692.1, read as the reverse complement.
TGCAAATTTCGGTATCGCTGCGTAAGCGGTAGACGAAAAAAATGAACGTGATAACGAATGATGTAGGTTTTTTTCCATCTCATCCATCGAAAATGACTGATAGTCTTTACTGCCAACAAGAGTCGAACTGAGACCTGTTGGCCTCATGTTGGTCTCATTTCTTTGTTATTTTTGAGGTCGTTTTTGTCATTTCTTCTGTAATATTTGAGTAAAATTAGTGTCATTTTTGTGTTATTTTTGTGTCACATTTGTGTCATTTTTGTGTCAGGTTTGTGTCATTTTTGTGCCATTCTCGCATTTATGGGTAATTTTTATGCCATTTTTGTGCCATTTTTGTGTGATTTTTGTGCGATTTTTGTGTCATTTTTGTAATTTTTGTCATTTTTGTCATTTTTGTCATTTTTGTCATTTTTGTCATTTTTGTCATTTTTGTCATTTTTGTCATTTTTGTCATTTTTGTCATTTTTGTCATTTTTGTCATTTTTGTCATTTTTGTCATTTTTGTCATTTTTGTCATTTTTGTCATTTTTGTCAATTTTGTCATTTTTGTCATTTTTGTCATTTTTGTCATTTTTGTCATTTTTGTCATTTTTGTCATTTTTGTCATTTTTGTCATTTTTGTCATTTTTGTCATTTTTGTCATTTTTGTCATTTTTGTCATTTTTGTCATTTTTGTCATTTTTGTCATTTTTGTCATTTTTGTCATTTTTGTCATTTTTGTCATTTTTGTCATTTTTGTCATTTTTGTCATTTTTGTCATTTTTGTCATTTTTGTCATTTTTGTCATTTTTGTCATTTTTGTCATTTTTGTCATTTTTGTCATTTTTGTCATGTTTGTCATTTTTGTCATTTTTGTCATTTTTGTCATTTTTGTCATTTTTGTCATTTTTGTCATTTTTGTCATTTTTGTCATTTTTGTCATTTTTGTCATTTTTGTCATTTTTGTCATTTTTGTCATTTTTTCATTTTTGTCATTTTTGTCATTTTTGTCATTTTTGTCATTTTTGTCATTTTTGTCATTTTTGTCATTTTTGTCATTTTTGTCAATTTTGTCATTTTTGTCATTTTTGTCATTTTTGTCATTTTTGTCATTTTTGTCATTTTTGTCATTTTTGTCATTTTTGTCATTTTTGTCATTTTTGTCATTTTTGTCATTTTTGTCATTTTTGTCATTTTTGTCATTTTTGTCATTTTTGTCATTTTTGTCATTTTTGTCATTTTTGTCATTTTTGTCATTTTTGTCATTTTTGTCATTTTTGTCATTTTTGTCATTTTTGTCATTTTTGTCATTTTTGTCATTTTTGTCATTTTTGTCATTTTTGTCATTTTTGTCATTTTTGTCATTTTTGTCATTTTTGTCATTTTTGTCATTTTTGTCATTTTTGTCATTTTTGTCATTTTTGTCATTTTTGTCATTTTTGTCATTTTTGTCATTTTTGTCATTTTTGTCATTTTTGTCATTTTTGTCATTTTTGTCATTTTTGTCATTTTTGTCATTTTTGTCATTTTTGTCATTTTTGTCATTTTTGTCATTTTTGTCATTTTTGTCATTTTTGTCATTTTTGTCATTTTTGTCATTTTTGGCATTTTTGTCATTTTTGTCATTTTTGTCATTTTTGTCATTTTTGTCATTTTTGTCATTTTTGTCATTTTGGTCATTTTTGTCATTTTTGTCATTTTTGTCATTTTTGTCATTTTTGTCATTTTTGTCATTTTTGTCATTTTTGTCATTTTTGTCATTTTTGTCATTTTTGTCATTTTTGTCATTTTTGTCATTTTTGTCATTTTTGTCATTTTTGTCATTTTTGTCATTTTTGTCATTTTTGTCATTTTTGTCATTTTTGTCATTTTTGTCATTTTTGTCATTTTTGTCATTTTTGTCATTTTTGTCATTTTTGTCATTTTTGTCATTTTTGTCATTTTTGTCATTTTTGTCATTTTTGTCATTTTTGTCATTTTTGTCATTTTTGTCATTTTTGTCATTTTTGTCATTTTTGTCATTTTTGTCATTTTTGTCATTTTTGTCATTTTTGTCATTTTTGTCATTTTTGTCATTTTTGTCATTTTTGTCATTTTTGTCATTTTTGTCATTTTTGTCATTTTTGTCATTTTTGTCATTTTTGTCATTTTTGTCATTTTTGTCATTTTTGTCATTTTTGTCATTTTTGTCATTTTTGTCATTTTTGTCATTTTTGTCATTTTTGTCATTTTTGTCATTTTTGTCATTTTTGTCATTTTTGTCATTTTTGTCATTTTTGTCATTTTTGTCATTTTTGTCATTTTTGTCATTTTTGTCATTTTTGTCATTTTTGTCATTTTTGTCATTTTTGTCATTTTTGTTATTTTTGTCATTTTTGTTATTTTTGTCATTTTTGTCATTTTTGTCATTTTTGTCATTTTTGTCATTTTTGTCATTTTTGTCTTTAAAATTATTTTTCCCAGACCCTTAAATCCTTAAATCCTACCCTGTTTTTGCCGCAAAATCAGATCTGCTGATGTGGTCGACCAAGATTGATGCCAACAGCCTGGCGAGAAGCATGTAAATTTGTGTTGCCATATCTTTTCCGTTTCGGCACGTGCTGCATGGAGAGGAAAATTTCGATGTAATATTTTCTGTTGAGGATCGGATTTGGGGCTCTAAAAATATCATCTCTCGCCACGGGCCATGATTGTGTGTGGCCGGAAATAGCAGAGCAATTTTAAACCTATCGTCATCGCATTAGGACGAGATTTTTTCAACGAATGGTGTGAGTGTAGGAAAATTTTCATTACAGTTTAAAACTTTCCCAATTCAGTATGTACACCTACACGATGAGTATTATGGACAAAGTTGTTCTTTGCGCCTACGGCATCTTTTTGATACAGTTTCATGCCCAATTGTTTATCTTAAAATTGAACAAAACTGAAAGAAAGTTGATTGAATGTCTGAATGTAAGGCGAATAAAAAGTTGATATTTCTGCTAGCGAAATCATAGAATTGGAATTCTCAAAATTGAATGAACAAACATTTACCAAAATGGTTTCCATCTTTTGGTATATCTCAATCAATTGAAAGGAACGAGTAAGAAAAATTCCAATCAAAATTTTGAAATCAATTAGTTCAACTTGAATTGAAATTCCAAACGAAGCCCAAAAATAACATATAACTTACCTATTAAACTCTAGGTTGACCAAAGTCCTCCTCAAATTGAAATTCCTGTCGAAATTGAGGGCAAATAGACTTTCAATGATCACCGCAATCCATCCATCTTCCCACCCGGATCTGGCTTCAGGTTTGGGGTTTTGGATTGTAAGTGAAGGAAGCAAACTTGAGAAACTCTCGGTCTCGGTGTCCATTTCCTGGAAACAATCAAAGCTTCGACGATACGTTCCGATTGGAATGGGAGAAGAAATGGCTCAGATAAACGCCCGGACCTATCAACTCAAAGACTAGGGTGGACTTACAAGTGGTGATTTTACCGCGAAGAAAGTGAATCTAAAGTTTTTTGTCATTGTTTGAGATTTTTATTCCTGCATCGACCATACTCGAAACGAATTGTATTAAGTCTCTAAAAAATTTTTTTATTATTATCGAAATTCTGTTTATGACTCTGTTCTTGAATGTTGACTTTCCACTCTCGATTTTTGACTTTTAACCCTTGACGCTCTTCTGTCGACTTTAAACGAATAAATCTCGACTCTCAAGTCGCGAGACTTGAGGCCCTACATTATCGACTCTCGACTTTCGATTTTCGACTCTCGACGCTCCATGCATCACTCCAGCCTTGACTCTCGACTCTCGACTCTCGACTTTCGACTCTCGACTATCGACTCTCGACTCTCGACTCTCGACTCTCGACTCTCGACTCTAGACTTTCAACTCTCGACTTTCGACTTTCGACTCTCGACTCTCGACTCTCGACTCTCGACTCTCAACTCTCGACTCTCGACTCTCGACTCTCGACTCTCGACTCTCGACTCTCAACTCTCGACTCTCGACTCTCGACTCTCGACTCTCGACTCTCGACTCTCGAATCTTGACTCTCGACTCTCGATTCTCGACTCTCGACTCTCGACTCACGACTCACGACTCACGACTCTCGACTCCCAACGCTCGACTCCCGACTGTCGACTCTCGACTCTCGACTCTCGACTCTCGACTCTCGACTCTCGACTCTCGACTCTCGACTCTCGACTCTCGACTCTCGACTCTCGACTCTCGACTCTCGACTCTCGACTCTCGACTCTCGACTCTCGACTCTCGACTCTCGACTCTCGACTCTCGACTCTCGAATCTCGAATCTCGACTCTCGACTCTCGACTCTCGACTCTCAACTCTCGACTCTCGACTCTCGACTCTCGACTCTCGACTCTCGACTCTCGACTCTCGACTCTCGACTCTCGCCTCTCACCTCTCGACTCTCGACTCTTGACTCTTGACTCTCGACTCTCGACTCTTGATTCTTGCTTCTTGCCTCTCGACTCTTGACTCTCGACTCTCGACTCTCGACTCTCGACTCTCGACTCTCGACTCTCGACTCTCGTCTCTCAACTCTCGTCTCTCGACTATCTACTCTCGACTATCGTCTCTCGACTCTCGTCTCTCAACTCTCGACTCTCTTCTCGACTCGCGATTCTCGACTCTCGACTCTCGACTCTCGACTCTCAACTCTCGAAACTAGACTCTCGACTCTTAACTTTCAACCTTTCGAACATTTCTCTCTCGTCTGTTGACTTCCAATTCTTGACTCTCGACTCTTGACTCTCGACTCTCGTTTCTCGACTCTCGTTTCTCGACTCTTGACTCTCGACTCTCGACTCTCGAATTTCGACTCTCTACTATCCACTCTTGACTCTCAAATCTTGACTCTCGATTCTCGACTCTTGACTCTCGACTCTCGACTCTCGATTCTCGACTCTCGACTTTCAAATCTCGATACTCGAATCTCGACTCTCGATTCTCAATTCTTGACTATCGACTCTCGCCTCTTGACCCGCGACTCTCGACTCTCGACTCTCCATTCTCTGCATTCACAACTCTCGACTCTCAACTCACCACTTTCGAATCTCGACTCTCGACTCTCGACTCTCAACTCTAGACTCTCGACTCTCGACTCTCGACTCTCGTCTCTCAACTCTCGTCTCTCGACTATCTACTCTCGACTATCGTCTCTCGACTCTCGTCTCTCAACTCTCGACTCTCTTCTCGACTCGCGATTCTCGACTCTCGACTCTCGACTCTCAACTCTCGAAACTAGACTCTCGACTCTTAACTTTCAACCTTTCGAACTTTTCTCTCTCGTCTCTTGACTTCCAATTCTTGACTCTCGACTCTTGACTCTCGACTCTCGTTTCTCGACTCTCGTTTCTCGACTCTTGACTCTCGACTCTCGACTCTCGAATTTCGACTCTCTACTATCCACTCTTGACTCTCAAATCTTGACTCTCGATTCTCGACTCTTGACTCTCGACTCTCGACTCTCGATTCTCGACTCTCGACTTTCAAATCTCGATACTCGAATCTCGACTCTCGATTCTCAATTCTTGACTATCGACTCTCGCCTCTTGACCCGCGACTCTCGACTCTCGACTCTCCATTCTCTGCATTCACAACTCTCGACTCTCAACTCACCACTTTCGAATCTCGACTCTCGACTCTCGACTCTCAACTCTAGACTCTCGACTCTCGACTCTCGACTCCCAACTCTCGACTCTCGACTCTCGACTATCGACTCTCGACTCTCGACTATCGACTCTCGACTCTCGACTTTCGCTCTGAACCTAAACTGAACTGAACCTTTCGAACTTTTCTCTCTCGTCACTCGACTTCCAATTCTTGACTCTCGACTCTCGACCCTCTAGTCTCGACTCTCGACACTAGACTCTCGACTCACGACTCTCGACTCTCAACTTTCGATTCTCGACTCTAGACTCTCGACTCTCGACTCTCGACTCTCGACTCTCGACTCTCGACTCTCGACTCTCGACTCTCGACTCTCGACTCTCACCTCTCAACTCTCGACACTCGACTCTCTACTCTCACCTCTCGACTCTCGACTCTCGACTCTCACCTCTCGACTCTCGACTCTCGACTCTCGACTCCCAACTCTCGACTCTCGACTCTCGACTCTCGACTATCGACTCTCGACTCTCGACTTTCGACTCTGAACCTAAACTGAACTGAACCTTTCGAACTTTTCTCTCTCGTCACTCGACTTCCAATTCTTGACTCTCGACTCTCGACCCTCTAGTCTCGACTCTCGACACTAGACTCTCGACTCACGACTCTCGACTCTCAACTTTCGATTCTCGA
>NC_073692.1:51055462-51131680 GCF_029784155.1 Uranotaenia lowii | reverse complement strand
AAAAATGACAAAAATGACAAAAATGACAAAAATGACAAAAATGACAAAAATGACAAAAATGACAAAAATGACAAAAATGACAAAAATGACAAAAATGACAAAAATGACAAAAATGACAAAAATGACAAAAATGACAAAAATGACAAAAATGACAAAAATGACAAAAATGACCAAAATGACAAAAATGACAAAAATGACAAAAATGACAAAAATGACAAAAATGACAAAAATGACAAAAATAACAAAAATGACAAAAATGACAAAAATGATAAAAATAACAAAAATTACAAAAATTGCAAAAATTGCAAAAATTGCAAAAATTACAAAAACTACAAAAATGACAAAAATTACAAAAATGACAAAAATGACAAAAATTACAAAAATTACAAAAATGACAAAAATGACAAAAATGACAAAAATGACAAAAATTACAAAAATTACAAAAATGACAAAAATTACAAAAATTACAAAAATTACAAAAATTACAAAAATTACAAAAATTACAAAAATTACAAAAATTACAAAAATTACAAAAATTACAAAAATTACAAAAATTACAAAAATTACAAAAATTACAAAAATTACAAAAATTACAAAAATTACAAAAATTACAAAAATTACAAAAATTACAAAAATTACAAATATTACAAAAATTACAAAAATGACAAAAATGACAAAAATGACAAGAATGACAAAAATGACAAAAATGACAAAAATGACAAAAATGACAAAAATGACAAAAATGACAAAAATGACAAAAATGACAAAAATGACAAAAATGATAAAGATGACAAAAATGACAAAAATGACAAAAATGACAAAAATGACAAAAATGACAAAAATGACAAAAATGACAAAAATGACAAAAATGACAAAAATGACAAAAATGACAAAAATGACAAAAATGACAAAAATGACAAAAATGACAAAAATGACAAAAATGACAAAAATGACAAAAATGACAAAAATGACAAAAATTACAAAAATGACAAAAATGACAAAAATGACAAAAATGACAAAAATGACAAAAATGACAAAAATGACAAAAATGACAAAAATTACAAAAATGACAAAAATGACAAAAATGACAAAAATGACAAAAATGACAAAAATTACAAAAATTACAAAAATGACAAAAATGACAAAAATGACAAAAATGACAAAAATGATAAAGATGACAAAAATGACAAAAATGACAAAAATGACAAAAATGACAAAAATGACAAAAATGTCAAAAATGACAAAAATGACAAAAATGACAAAAATGACAAAAATGACAAAAATGACAAAAATGACAAAAATGACAAAAATGACAAAAATGACAAAAATGACAAAAATGACAAAAATGACAAAAATGACAAAAATGACAAAAATGACAAAAATGACAAAAATGACAAAAATGACAAAAATGACAAAAATGACAAAAATGACAAAAATGACAAAAATGACAAAAATGACAAAAATGACAAAAATGACAAAAATGACAAAAATGACAAAAATGACAAAAATGACAAAAATGACAAAAATGACAAAAATGACAAAAATGACAAAAATGACAAAAATGACAAAAATGACAAAAATGACAAAAATGACAAAAATGACAAAAATGACAAAAATGACAAAAATGACAAAAATGACAAAAATGACAAAAATGACAAAAATGGCAAAAATGACAAAAATGACAAAAATGACAAAAATGACAAAAATGACAAAAATGACAAAAATGACAAAAATGACAAAAATGACAAAAATGACAAAAATGACAAAAATGACAAAAATGACAAAAATGACAAAAATGACAAAAATGACAAAAATGACAAAAATGATAAAAATGACAAAAATGACAAAAATGACAAAAATGACAAAAATGACAAAAATGACAAAAATGACAAAAATGATAAAAATGATAAAAATGATAAAAATGACAAAAATGACAAAAATGACAAAAATGACAAAAATGACAAAAATGACAAAAATGATAAAAATGATAAAAATGATAAAAATGACAAAAATGACAAAAATGACAAAAATGACAAAAATGACAAAAATGACAAAAATGACAAAAATGACAAAAATGACAAAAATGACAAAAATGACAAAAATGACAAAAATGACAAAAATGACAAAAATGACAAAAATGACAAAAATGACAAAAATGACAAAAATGACAAAAATGACAAAAATGACAAAAATGACAAAAATGACAAAAATGACAAAAATGACAAAAATGACAAAAATGACAAAAATGACAAAAATGACAAAAATGACAAAAATGACAAAAATGACAAAAATGACAAAAATGACAAAAATGACAAAAATGACAAAAATGACAAAAATGACAAAAATGACAAAAATGACAAAAATGACAAAAATGATAAAAATGACAAAAATGACAAAAATGACAAAAATGACAAAAATGACAAAAATGACAAAAATGACAAAAATGACAAAAATGACAAAAATGACAAAAATGACAAAAATGACAAAAATGACAAAAATGACAAAAATGACAAAAATGACAAAAATGACAAAAATGACAAAAATGACAAAAATGACAAAAATGACAAAAATGACAAAAATGACAAAAATGACAAAAATGACAAAAATGACAAAAATGACAAAAATGACAAAAATGACAAAAATGACAAAAATGACAAAAATGACAAAAATGACAAAAATGACAAAAATGACAAAAATGACAAAAATGACAAAAATGACAAAAATGACAAAAATGACAAAAATGACAAAAATGACAAAAATGACAAAAATGACAAAAATGACAAAAATGACAAAAATGACAAAAATGACAAAAATGACAAAAATGACAAAAATGACAAAAATGACAAAAATGACAAAAATGACAAAAATGACAAAAATGACAAAAATGACAAAAATGACAAAAATGACAAAAATGACAAAAATGACAAAAATGACAAAAATGACAAAAATGACAAAAATGACAAAAATGACAAAAATGACAAAAATGACAAAAATGACAAAAATGACAAAAATGACAAAAATGACAAAAATGACAAAAATGACAAAAATGACAAAAATGACAAAAATGACAAAAATGACAAAAATGACAAAAATGACAAAAATGACAAAAATGACAAAAATGACAAAAATGACAAAAATGACAAAAATGACAAAAATGACAAAAATGACAAAAATGACAAAAATGACAAAAATGACAAAAATGACAAAAATGACAAAAATGACAAAAATGACAAAAATGACAAAAATGACAAAAATGACAAAAATGACAAAAATGACAAAAATGACAAAAATGACAAAAATGACAAAAATGACAAAAATGACAAAAATGACAAAAATGACAAAAATGACAAAAATGACAAAAATGACAAAAATGACAAAATTGACAAAAATGACAAAAATGACAAAAATGACAAAAATGACAAAAATGACAAAAATGACAAAAATGACAAAAATGACAAAAATGACAAAAATGACAAAAATGACAAAAATGACAAAAATGACAAAAATGACAAAAATGACAAAAATGACAAAAATGACAAAAATAACAAAAATGACAAAAATGACAAAAATGACAAAAATGACAAAAATGACAAAAATTACAAAAATTACAAAAATGACAAAAATGACAAAAATGACAAAAATGACAAAAATGACAAAAATGACAAAAATGACAAAAAAGACAAAAATGACAAAAATGACAAAAATGACAAAAATGACAAAAATGACAAAAATGACAAAAATGACAAAAATGACAAAAATGACAAAAATGACAAAAATGACAAAAATGACAAAAATGACAAAAATGACAAAAATGACAAAAATGACAAAAATGACAAAAATGACAAAAATGACAAAAATGACAAAAATGACAAAAATGACAAAAATGACAAAAATGACAAAAATGACAAAAATGACCAAAATGACAAAAATGACAAAAATGACAAAAATGACAAAAATGACAAAAATAACAAAAATAACAAAAATGACAAAAATGACAAAAAAGACAAAAATGATAAAAATAACAAAAATTACAAAAATTGCAAAAATGGCAAAAATTACAAAAACTACAAAAATGACAAAAATTACAAAAATTACAAAAATTACAAAAATTACAAAAATTACAAAAATTACAAAAATTACGAAAATTACAAAAATTACAAAAATTACAAAAATTACAAAAATGACAAAAATGACAAAAATTACAAAAATTACAAAAATTACAAAAATTACAAAAATGACAAAAATTACAAAAATTACAAAAATGACAAAAATGACAAAAATGACAAAAATGACAAAAATAACAAAAATGACAAAAATGACAAAAAAGACAAAAATGATAAAAATAACAAAAATTACAAAAATTGCAAAAATTGCAAAAATTACAAAAACTACAAAAATGACAAAAATGACAAAAATGACAAAAATGACAAAAATGACAAAAATTACAAAAATGACAAAAATTACAAAAATGACAAAAATGACAAAAATGACAAAAATGACAAAAATGACAAAAATGACAAAAATGACAAAAATGACAAAAATGACAAAAATGACAAAAATGACAAAAATGACAAAATTGACAAAAATGACAAAAATGACAAAAATGACAAAAATGACAAAAATGACAAAAATGACAAAAATGACAAAAATGACAAAAATGACAAAAATGACAAAAATGACAAAAATGACAAAAATGACAAAAATGACAAAAATGACAAAAATGACAAAAATGACAAAAATGACAAAAATGACAAAAATGACAAAAATGACAAAAATGACAAAAATGACAAAAATGACAAAAATGACAAAAATGACAAAAATGACAAAAATGACAAAAATGACAAAAATGACAAAAATGACAAAAAAGACAAAAATGACAAAAATGACAAAAATGACAAAAATGACAAAAATGACAAAAATGACAAAAATGACAAAAATGACAAAAATGACAAAAATGACAAAAATGACAAAAATGACAAAAATGACAAAAATGACAAAAATGACAAAAATGACAAAAATGACAAAAATGACAAAAATGACAAAAATGACAAAAATGACAAAAATGACAAAAATGACAAAAATGACAAAAATGACAAAAATGACAAAAATGACAAAAATGACAAAAATGACAAAAATGACAAAAATGACAAAAATGACAAAAATGACAAAAATGACAAAAATGACAAAAATGACAAAAATGACAAAAATGACAAAAATGACAAAAATGACAAAAATGACAAAAATGACAAAAATGACAAAAATGACAAAAATGACAAAAATGACAAAAATGACAAAAATGACAAAAATGACAAAAATGACAAAAATGACAAAAATGACAAAAATGACAAAAATGACAAAAATGACAAAAATGACAAAAATGACAAAAATGACAAAAATGACAAAAATGACAAAAATGACAAAAATGACAAAAATGACAAAAATGACAAAAATGACAAAAATGACAAAAATGACAAAAATGACAAAAATGACAAAAATGACAAAAATGACAAAAATGACAAAAATGACAAAAATGACAAAAATGACAAAAATGACAAAAATGACAAAAATGACAAAAATGACAAAAATGACAAAAATGACAAAAATGACAAAAATGACAAAAATGACAAAAATGACAAAAATGACAAAAATGACAAAAATGACAAAAATGACAAAAATGACAAAAATGACAAAAATGACAAAAATGACAAAAATGACAAAAATGACAAAAATGACAAAAATGACAAAAATGACAAAAATGACAAAAATGACAAAAATGACAAAAATGACAAAAATGACAAAAATGACAAAAATGACAAAAATGACAAAAATGACAAAAATGACAAAAATGACAAAAATGACAAAAATGACAAAAATGACAAAAATGACAAAAATGACAAAAATGACAAAAATGACAAAAATGACAAAAATGACAAAAATGACAAAAATGACAAAAATGACAAAAATGACAAAAATGACAAAAATGACAAAAATGACAAAAATGACAAAAATGACAAAAATGACAAAAATGACAAAAATGACAAAAATGACAAAAATGACAAAAATGACAAAAATGACAAAAATGACAAAAATGACAAAAATGACAAAAATGACAAAAATGACAAAAATGACAAAAATGACAAAAATGACAAAAATGACAAAAATTACAAAAATTACAAAAATGACAAAAATGACAAAAATGACAAAAATGACAAAAATGACAAAAATGACAAAAATGACAAAAATGACAAAAATGACAAAAATGACAAAAATGACAAAAATGACAAAAATGACAAAAATGACAAAAATGACAAAAATGACAAAAATGACAAAAATGACAAAAATGACAAAAATGACAAAAATGACAAAAATGACAAAAATGACAAAAATGACAAAAATGACAAAAATGACAAAAATGACAAAAATGACAAAAATGACAAAAATGACAAAAATGACAAAAATGACAAAAATGACAAAAATGACAAAAATGACAAAAATGACAAAAATGACAAAAATGACAAAAATGACAAAAATGACAAAAATGACAAAAATGACAAAAATGACAAAAATGACAAAAATGACAAAAATGACAAAAATGACAAAAATGACAAAAATGACAAAAATGACAAAAATGACAAAAATGACAAAAATGACAAAAATGACAAAAATGACAAAAATGACAAAAATGACAAAAATGACAAAAATGACAAAAATGACAAAAATGACAAAAATGACAAAAATGACAAAAATGACAAAAATGACAAAAATGACAAAAATGACAAAAATGACAAAAATGACAAAAATGACAAAAATGACAAAAATGACAAAAATGACAAAAATGACAAAAATGACAAAAATGACAAAAATGACAAAAATGACAAAAATGACAAAAATGACAAAAATGACAAAAATGACAAAAATGACAAAAATGACAAAAATGACAAAAATGACAAAAATGACAAAAATGACAAAAATGACAAAAATGACAAAAATGACAAAAATGACAAAAATGACAAAAATGACAAAAATGACAAAAATGACAAAAATGACAAAAATGACAAAAATGACAAAAATGACAAAAATGACAAAAATGACAAAAATGACAAAAATGACAAAAATGACAAAAATGACAAAAATAACAAAAATGACAAAAATGACAAAAATGACAAAAATGACAAAAATTACAAAAATGACAAAAATGACAAAAATGACAAAAATGACAAAAATGACAAAAATGACAAAAATGACAAAAAAGACAAAAATGACAAAAATGACAAAAATGACAAAAATGACAAAAATGACAAAAATGACAAAAATGACAAAAATGACAAAAATGACAAAAATGACAAAAATGACAAAAATGACAAAAATGACAAAAATGACAAAAATGACAAAAATGACAAAAATGACAAAAATGACAAAAATGACAAAAATGACAAAAATGACAAAAATGACAAAAATGACAAAAATGACAAAAATGACAAAAATGACAAAAATGACAAAAATGACAAAAATGACAAAAATGACAAAAATGACAAAAATGACAAAAATGACAAAAATGACAAAAATGACAAAAATGACAAAAATGACAAAAATAACAAAAATGACAAAAATGACAAAAAAGACAAAAATGATAAAAATAACAAAAATTACAAAAATTGCAAAAATTGCAAAAATTACAAAAACTACAAAAATGACAAAAATTACAAAAATTACAAAAATTACAAAAATTACAAAAATTATAAAAATTACAAAAATTACGAAAATTACAAAAATTACAAAAATTACAAAAATTACAAAAATGACAAAAATGACAAAAATTACAAAAATTACAAAAATTACAAAAATTACAAAAATGACAAAAATTACAAAAATTACAAAAATTACAAAAATGACAAAAATGACAAAAATGACAAAAATGACAAAAATGACAAAAATAACAAAAATGACAAAAATGACAAAAAAGACAAAAATGATAAAAATAACAAAAATTACAAAAATTGCAAAAATTGCAAAAATTACAAAAACTACAAAAATGACAAAAATTACAAAAATTACAAAAATTACAAAAATGACAAAAATTACAAAAATTACAAAAATTACAAAAATTACAAAAATTACAAAAATTACAAAAATTACAAAAATTACAAAAATTACAAAAATTACAAAAATTACAAAAATTACAAAAATTACAAAAATTACAAAAATGACAAAAATTACAAAAATTACAAAAATTACAAAAATTACAAAAATTACAAAAATTACAAAAATGACAAAAATTACAAAAATTACAAAAATTACAAAAATTACAAAAATTACAAAAATTACAAAAATGACGAAAATGACAAAAATGACAAAAATGACGAAAATGACAAATAAGACTGAAATGAAAAATGATTTAGGTTTTCAAAGAACGTTATTGGAAAATAAATTTAATTTTTTTATCAATATGGTTTCCACTGTTTTGTGTTTTGTTTTGGGCAATTTTGAATTTTAGTTCCGAATCTGAATTTTGAATTCCAAATTTTAATCGATTTCTGCATCAAAATTACAAACAAAAATCTCCAATTATTATGAACAGAACAGACAGAATCCTTAAGCAAAAATCTCTTATTTGAGTTTTGAATCTTTGATTCTCTATATGTTTTTTTTCTACAATTTTTTATTCGTGATTCATCTAGTGAATCTGAATAAAAATTCCGAATGATGAAAACTCTGATATTTCAAATCTGGATCACCATGTTGGATCTTTTTTAAGTTTCAATTCAGCATAAGAATTAAGAATAAAAATTTCAAATTCAAATCTTAAAAATGGTTTGTTATTTTAAATATTTTCTTTTAATATTCCGGAATCATGATTTTCAATTGCAAAACCGAGATTCAAATCATGATTTTGTCTCCACGATGAACCGAACTGAAAATCAAGAAAAACGAACTGGATACAGATTCAACAATTCCGTTACAGGCAACAAATTTAGAAAATTTTAAAATTTGGAACCAGAACATTGAAAATGATTCAAACCCAAGCTCACCAGATATTTTACAGCACTTATGCGGGCAGGGTGAATCCGGGATATTTTATCTAAAAGCTCTGCAAAATCCAGGCATTCAATTTCAAAGTTTACAACACTTAATCTGGGCAATATCCAGGCAAATTTAGAAATTCTTCAATTAAAATCAAGAAGAAAAAACTCAAAAAAAAGTGGTTTTCTTCATCGAAACAAATCAATTAGTCTATTTGGATATACTTTGTAAGAAAATGTTTTGGACGTAAAACATATAATTGTTATTACGCAATTTAAATGTTTTTTTTTATTTTGGTAATAAAGTTAAAACATTCGGACTAAATTCAGGCAATCAGACAACCTTAGTCTAATCTTATTAAAAATTCGAGGCTCATGACTGGACCCCAAATTCATACACGAACTTCGTTTGTGAATAACTTTTGATAGCATTTTTCGAGTACAGTCTTCAAATATCTGTCGACAAGTGAGAAATTTTTTGAAAATCTGTAGTAAAACTGTGGACCTGCGATAAGATTTTGAGGTTTTGGCCGTAGTCGAGATTGTTATTCTTGATTCACTGTAGTCGTTCATCAAAAAGTTTATAAGAGTTTACAACTTGAGTTTAGAGAAGTACATATTGCTTGAAATTTTGTGACATCGATTTCCCGATTTTTGGGAGGTTTTTGACGAGAGTGTCCAAAATTATTCTTCGTTCCACGGTTTCCATTACGTGTAACTTTTTTGATACAAAACGAATCGTAATAAAATTTTCTGATAGAACTGAAAGAAAACACATTCCCAAACAAAGTACATACTGTCAAAACATTCCAGATCCGACAACCATCAGGAGCGCTATGGTATAATAAACAGTGCGTCCAGATTTAAGTCCAGATTAAGATTTTGAAGAGTCTTAATATGAATTTTAGACTTAAATTATCTTAATTTCAAGGTAAATTTTCGGAAAGCATCTTTATCCTTCACATGTTGGGTTCCTATTTATGTAACACGTGGTTCATGCCATATTGACGTTGCATAACGCTAGGCGTTTTGCTTTTCCTCTCTGAAGTACTTTTTTATTTAAATTGAAATTTATCTTATTTCTAGATTGTACCGATTTTCCATGGCAATAATCATTTCAAAAATTTTCTCTCACAGAGCGAGGCGACTGCGAACCCCATCGGGTTGATGACGAATACCTGATCAAGTTCCTGCGAGCACGCTTCTGGAAGGTGGAGAACGCCTACAAACTGGTAACTGAAGTGTACCCTCATACTGTTTGCTCCACGCAATTTCTAACAAAAATCCCCTTCATCCTCACAGATGTGCCGCTACTACACGTTCCGCGAGCAAAACCCCGAACTTCACGAAAATGTCAACCCGATGACGCTGCGTTACCTCGGGGAGGACAACATCATCACCATTTCGCCTTACCGGGATCAGGAGGGTCGTCGAGTGCTGTACTTCAAATTTGGCAACTGGCGTCCGTCCAAAATTCCGGTGAACGACCTTTTTAAGGCGACCCTCCTGATTCTGGAAGTGGGATCTCTGGAACCAGCCTCGCAAGTGACTGGCGGAATTGGTATCATGGATTTGGAGGGTCTGTCGCTGAATCACGCCTGGTACATGAGTCCATCGGTTGCCCAGAAAGTGATCTCGCTGCTTGTGGTATGTTAATCAGGCGTGATCATAAATTGTTTTTTTATGTAAACAAGTTTGAAATTTTCTAGACCTCCATGCCTCTCCGGACGACCGCGATTCACATCGTCAACCAGGGCTGGGTGTTCGATACGGTGTTCCAGATGTTCAAACCGCTGCTCAACGATCGGATGAGGGAGAAGCTGTTTTTCCACGGTTCGGACTTTGCCTCGCTTCATAAGCACATCGATCCGGAATATCTGCCGGAAAGGTACGGCGGAACCAAGCCGGAATATTCGTACACCTACTGGTTGGACCATCTGTGCCGGAACGAGCACGTGGTCCGGGAGCTGGAACAGCTGGGCTACGTGGCTGATCCGGCAACCGAAGAGTGATCCCGGGATTTTCGGATCTTTCCAAAGTGTCTGTGATTGTGCCTTGAATATCGTCATCATCATACCAATGGACTGCGCTGCTCATACTTACTGAGTAGATTTTTCATGAGGGTTAACTTTTTTAGTAGTCTTTAGACAGGGGTTTTTCCTAGAGTAGCCTTTTATATGTAAACTTTTCATATGCTCTTTATGATTCCGATCTAGGGAAATGCCTAACGATGAATATTTTTGTACAAATATATTTAATATTAATATAAGTGAATGATAAAAATTGTATCGTTTGTTTTGATGAGAAAAACGAGAAAGGTAATGAGAATGCAATTCCGATGATTGTTTTTATAAAGTCGAATTTATTGTAGGAATTTATTGTAAGAATTAAAATCATTGAATAGGTGGTAAAATAGAACGGTACTTTTTACGTAACACATAAAAATACATTTTTGACTTGACTTTGAATTTTCAAACGTCTATACTACTTATTTAAATTATCTTTGGGCCACGTCTATGAGGTTTATGAATTTAAATACAAATAAATAATGGAAATCTAGGTTTACAATTTAGCATTGTTTAAATCTGAATTTAATTTTAAATTCCAATCATATTCTTGGCTTAAATTCAAATTTCGTATAAATACATGATCAATATTTAATACAAATCTTGAACATACGAGAAATTATTGTAAGCCAATATTAAAAATATTCCATATTCTAATTCGCACTCTAAATCTGATTAAAAATTGAAAAACAAGCTTGGAAATTAACACATTGCGGTGGCTACTTTCATATGAGTACAATATAAGCTACACACTGCTCCTCCTCCCCCACTTCAATTTCACTGAACAAAATCAGATGTATTTCGAAAAATATGAAATAAGAGAAGAATAATGAAATCATTTAACAGTTTTTTTAAATATTTATAGAACAATCAGCAAATCTATAATATTTACTGAAAAAAAAATTAATAAAAAAAATTGTCATAATTTGTATACCTAGTAGTTTGAAATTGTCACTTTCAAAGATCTTTAAAGAATTTCTTGTTATAAATTTCATTTTACAAATGAAAATCATACACACGTTGTTTAGCTTCTGAATATTTGTGCTAGGCCAAACAAAAAGTACCTTTAATAATTTTGAGATAAGTTTAAGCTATTTATTGTTATGAATTTCAAACTAATTAACGGTGGTTACATTTTTCATTGAAATAATTTACACAGTAAATTTTTGCCTCGATTTAAATATATTATTTAAAAATGGAAGAAAATAATTGTTATTTATTTCTTATCATGGCACAGTCAGTAATCAATATTTAAATTTGAATTGAAATATTAATTTGATACCAAATACAGCTGAATATTTTGAAAAAAATATGTGGTTTCCAGCAATCTGGAGTTGATTACCAGCAATTTGGATTGCTGGAATTCAGCATTAAAGTTTGCTGATTTTTCCAGCAATTCATATTTCTGTAAATTTTGCTGGAAAGTCAGCGGGACAAAAACTGGTTTCCAGCTAAAATAAATTTGCTGTGTACTGAATAGTGATTCGGAAATTTCGTAATATTATTTTCAATTTGGAAACACAATCCTCGTTCAAAATCCTGGTTTTTATTTTTCAAATTCTCAATATAAAAAATTAACACTCTAAATATGAATTTAGTTGAAAATAAGATTATCAAAATCAGTTACTGAAGTATGGAGCTTCTGGGACTTAATTTTATTTGATTTGCTCTTGAATTTCAGGTTATAATAAAAAAAAAGCAATTTTAATTGTACTGAAACAAATAAATTATAAAGAAAGTGAAAAATCGTTTTAATTTCTTCATGTAGGTACCTTTTCATAATTCCAAGCTATTGAAAAGATTTTGATTTGTAATAAAAAACATGGAATGAAGCCATGAAGGGTTAATTTAGTGAAGAGTATTTATCAATTGCAATTGAAATAGCCAAACTTTCAGATGTAGTATCAAACCTTAAACTGGATTTTAACTTAAAATTTCAAAATTATTATGTGGATGAGTTGAAAGTAGTTTCGGCGATACGAATGGTGTAGATCTTGAAATCCAGCAGCATAAGCCAGAAGTCACAAAGCTTTTCAGATGGATTGCCTTGTTGCTGAAAAAATAATCGACTGATAACGGGAAAGTTTTAATCCACAAGATAAAAGTTGAAACATAGGCAAACTGATTTTAGAAAATTTCAGCGACTTTAACTAGATTTTTTTTTGTCAGAAAACCTATTTGTTTACAGTTTAATCGATCAATGATAACTGATGAAACAACTGACCTACATGAACAACGAATAATTATTTTGAATCTAGAAATTATCTTTTATTCATTCATCGATGCAGATCTTAGGGAAGAATGCCACTAAGTGGCAATTTCCCGACAGATTATTTTACGATACAGATTTTGATCCTTAAAAAAAACTTTAAGAAAAAAAAAAAAATTGACCATTTTTTTAATTTTATAATTTTGTCGTCCAGAAGTCACGGTCAATTACTCACAGTCTTCAGAAAAATTGATCATGAAGTAAGAACCTTTTTCTAAATCTTTTTGATACTGTACACTTTTGCTAAAAATTACACAATTTTTTTTAAATGAATTTTATCCTTGTATTTTCAAAAGTTATACCGAAAAACAGAGCATATAGAAATAATACAAATTTGCATTCAGTACCCCTAAATAAGTTAAAGTCAGTTTTCAAATTCTTTGTGAATTTTGTTTCCTTGTGTTATAATTGTGGATTTAGATTTTGAGTTGTGACAGTGAATTTAAATCTCTTTCTCAAAACATCAATTCCTTCATATTGAAAAAGCTTTTATAAATAGTTTTTATTCCTTTTTGGCTCTAAAAACTCATAGCGAACGCAAAAATCACAAACACTACCCACAATTTCTTATTTTGATTTATTGTTGTTTTGGATTCTCTTGTGTTTTATTTACGCATTAACTTGAATTCAAAAATCTTTAAAAGGTTTTTAAAACTGAAGCTCTAACTATTAATATTTTAAATTTTCATATTCAATTTCTGTTTGGTAGTATGTACTTGAATCTTTTTACGGACATTCATTATATGAATGTTTGATGTGTTAGATTTTAAACCAATTTAAATTAAATTGATCCAATTTTTTTTTTAATTTCTTAATATAGGTTAGTTTGAAGTTTCATAATTCAAATTTGAATGATGTAAAATCGAGGGAGAGGTAAATTCGTGCTAGAGAATCTTTACTGTGATTCAAAACCTCAATTGTTATTTTGCAATCTAATTATGAATTCCTTGTAAACGCTAGTGAGAATAGTACCTGTGATAGTACTGCATTGGACTTTGGAATGAGTTAGACATCACATTGTAAAGATTCAAAATTGTCGATAAACCAACTGCAACAAAAGAAAAAATACAGAATTGGAAATTCTTATTTATATTTGAATTTCAGATTCAGATTTATTTTATTTTGTGAAATATTGGTTTCGAACAGACAGCTTAGAAGGTACCAAAGACTGTCAATTAAAGTCACACGTGGAAAACTGATCACTCCAATGGAAAATGTGACTACAATATAAATTTCTTACTAAAAAAAAAAAAAAAAAAAAAAAAAAAAAAAAAAAAAAAAAAAAAAAAAAAAAAAAAAAAAAAAAAAACATGATAGTAATTTCTGAAAATTAAAGGAAATTGCAATCTTATGATTCCGTACATATTTATATACATAATTTGAGTATTTTTATCGTTTTCTTTTATCTGACCGAATAAAAAAGAAACTGCATGGTAAAGGCAACCAAGGCAACTTCAGAAGAAATAATATTCAAGTATTTCAGTGTTATAACAATATTCGCTCCCCTATTTGACTTTTTCAAATTTATCATTCCATTAAAATTCAAAACATAATGAAGAATTAAGAAGCTCAGATTTTGAAACAAATACAAAATTTATCACAACTTGCTCATGTGAATTAGGCATATGAGGGATATTAGTGACAGTTTGAAAAATGTCCATACATTTCATTCCCTAGCTCAAATGTTAAGTAGATAAATGGTTAGCAAATTCAAAGTCAACACTCTAAGTAATTCAATAGAAGTTGATTGGTTTAAGTTGGTCCAGGCAATTGCTTGGACCTTTAAGTGATAAACAAACTTTTTCATTGATTAAACACCCCCACGGGTGAAAATTTTTGAAAATTCAAAAGCACATCTACTAGAGAACGTTCAAAATTTTTATAGAAATTCGCGCATTTACGGGTATTTTGTAACGGTTTCTCGCCGCCTGGGGGATGATCACCCCGATCACCCCTCCCCCCCCATAGGACCGCGCCTGATTCGGGCTAAGATTTGTTAATGTGTTAAGAACTGATAATTCGCTAAACCCTCTAGTTTTTTTTCCGCTGAAAAATTCACAGAAGCTTAGTTTTTTTTTTATTTCAAATAACTTTTACTCTACGAGAAAACTAAAACTAAACTTGCATAAGCACAGGGGCTAAGAAACATGAATTTCAATACTTTTTCGGTTCAACTTTTTCAGACTAACTCCAAGCTAGATTTTTAAATCCATTTCTTAAAAATTGTTCCACAAATAACCGACGTATTTCAACTTGTAAGAAATGTGAATATTTAGACGAGGTTTATGTTTCATCTCTTTGATTTTTGTTTCTCAAAATTTATCCAGAATGAATGGTGGTAACTCTTAGACCTCACTGCTAAAATTTTTTTTAGATCGAAAAACACATGGATCAAGGATTTCTGAGGCCATCATTTCCAGTTTCCTAATGTTTTTAAGCTTCTTTAAGCTGTAAGCTTTTGAAAACTGGAAGGCAACCAGTTTTCATTGGTATGAATTGTTAGTCCAAAATATTATGAAACATTCTGCGCAAAAAGTAAGGAAAAATTATGATTGAAAACGGGTACTCGTAATTGAAGGTTCTGACTCCAATTTTGCACACGAGATTCATATTTAATGAAAATTGTAACATTAAAATTTGTTTCGGATCTAAAATTAGATTTCGTATCCAGATTCGAATTGGTTCATTCAAATTACGACTGAGAATCAGAATCCTTATTGAAATTTAGGAACCGTCAAGGGAGCCAACTTTTCCGGGGGAAATTTTTAATTCGAATTCTGAATTTTCGATAAAAGTCGATTTTCGATATGCCTTGCAGATAGAGATCACAAACGAAAAATAACATTTAAAAACAGGCCAAATCCCATGCCAAAAATCGTCGCTTCAAGTCTTGCTTAAGCAAATTCTCACTATGTTAGCTCGTCGTTAAGTTTTCTATTTTCTTGTACCTACTAGATTTTTTTTGTGCAACTTGAACGTTTTTATAGATTTTTGCTGTTTTTGGAAGGTAAAGTTCAACATTTAAAAAAAATTATAAGTAAAAAAAACTAGTATGTACCTATACTATGTTAAACACTTATTTCTGTGAAATCGTGCTCTGCAAATTTTGATTCTGTTTGCATTAAAATATACAGAAAGCCCTTGAGCCCGTTCTTCCTTCGACCCATTTGTAATTTTCTTACATTATTTTATATTTTTCTTTGATAAAAAAAAGTTAATGAAATTAGTAACCACACTAGTTTCAAGTGAATGTGTTTTTTATTCGACTGAATCAGGAAAGATTTCTGTAGATTTGGAATGTTCTGAAAAATAAAATGCAAATGATTGTTACTAGAGATGTACCGAATATTCGATCGACCGAATATTCGGCTCACCGAATAGTTGAGCTAGGGTTTCGGCCGAATAGGCCGAATATTTTTTTTTTTACATTTACACAAGAACAGACTTATCAAATTTTTAACTGATGCTGGATAATTTATAAAATATCCAAAAGTAATGTCGAAAAAGCTTCAAAATCATCAAAAACTTATGGTTTTAGTGAAACATTTTGGATGTATCCGTGTATTTTTCACTCTGGATAGGTTTATATTTTGATTATCGTTTATTCCAAATTTTCTTGATATATCCGGGCTTGCCCATAAACCAAATAACGAATTCAGGAAAAGTTAAATCTGACCGGGATGGCCACATTTTTTTTAAACTTTCCGGATTCTACCCGGATTTATTCAGATTTTTTGCTAAATCAAATTAATAATCAAATGTCTCTTTGAAAATTTTTAATTTCGTTTTACAAAACGATTTTTTAAGGAAAATATATTCGTTTGATACGATTTGATCACTGCTGTTGTAATTCGACGAAAACTTCAATTTTCTAGTAATTTTGTTACTTTTCCTCTTGTATGTTTGAGAATAATGCCTAGTGTTTTTTCCCTGTTTTTACAAATTTTTCAAAAAATCGTTTAGACCTGGCCGTTTGGAAACGTGTCGTAGAAAAAATTGAATGCAGAAGGTTAAAGATTTTTTTCAGCAACTATTTTGATTACATCTAGATAAATTAGACATTCATCTAATTAGATATGAAAAAAGCCATTTTATAGAGCTTGGCACCTGTTTTGACATGTTTTTGTCCCAAATTCCAATCTCTCTTGTGATAAACGTTCTTGAAGCGACAAATCATCTGATTTCCTTTCAGCTAATGGTGATATTTTGAAAATCAAAGAGACCTCTACTTAAAAAAGATCTGATACATATGGTTGGGAATAATCGATTTAAAACATGAAGGGCATTAAGATGGCAGAAATAGTCAATTTCTATTAGAAATAGAAGTAGAAATATATGTATTTCTATTGAGATCTATTCGGTACATCTGTAATTGTTACTATCGGTTATTTTTACTTTTAAATCATTTAATCACACTGAATATTTATTTAAATTTTAAAGCTTTCATGTTCTGAAAGTATCTTTTTCACATTTTCCAAGTAGGCATCCTTACCCTTAAAATTTTATGTTTGGTTGACTTGTTATTCTTCGTCTTCCTCGGCGACCGTCAAAAATTAAAACGAAGTTTTGTGATAATCTTCTTATTTGATTAAAGATGAAAGTTTTCTCAAGATAAAAAAATACTGCTAAAGTGATGCTATAAACGTTTTTAAATTTTTTTTTAAACCAGTTTTTATTTTAAAACACGTGTTGATCACCAGAAACTAAGAAAGTTTGAATCTGCATTTCGTCACGTCGAAAAAACGCCGCAATGTAGGCTCAATATTGCTAAGCGCACCTTGTTGAAATGTTTCACCCGCTATATCTCTTCTAGCAACAGCAACAGCAACCCACGTGGAAAAAATGTCTTTCGGTCACGAATCGTCAAGTTCTGTTATTTGATGTCTGTTTTCGAATTATCTTTATGAATTTTTGAAGCTTTCTCTTTTCTGTTTTTACACGACTTGTTATCAACGTTTTCACATGTTAATAACTTAGAAGTTTGATTTTTAGTCACAACAATAAGGCAAAGCATTATTCGATTCATGCCAAACATTTTCCGTTGTTATAAAAACAAACAAGAAATCCATGACCAACACTTACACTGTAGGGGAGAATGAGGATACTTGATCCCTGGGGATACTTGATTCCTTAGCTATATCTCGAAACAGGAATGTCTTACAAATATAAAATGTTCTAGAAAAATGTGCCAAAATGAGCAAAATAACAATGCTTGTAGTTTAAAAAAATTTAACAAAATAATTGTTTGAGTAATTGAGCTTTGTTTGAAAAATTTCACAAAATGTAACTTGAAGATCTTTTTTCATCACTTTAAAATGTTCCTTACTTGAGAAAATTTTGAAAAAAATATTTGTTCCAATGTTTCAATCGTTCGAGCGTAAAATGAACTTCATAAGGCCCAATTTTCAAAGCAATGGAAAACTCTCGACTTTTTTCAGAAAAAGTTTTATAAAATGTTGATTATGGGTACATTCGATCCCCTAGAGTTGGGTACAATTGATCCCCCTTCCAAACGGCATATTCTTCTTCTGAATTGATCGTTATGATTGCTGATTACGAAATTACTAATATTTATCCAAAAACTAATATTTATCAAACAATTGTCTGAAGAAAAGAGCAAAAAAAATTAATTTTCTCTTAATTATAAAAAATAGTGCCTATAAGTATGCAATGTTATTAGCATTGAGACAAAGTTATAAAATTTTCTTCTTATGTCTGCTATAAATTGTGAAATGAGAACAAACATGACCAAAATAGTCAATTAACATTCCATCTTGGGGTTTTGTTTGATTTTTATACAAGGATTAGGACTTCCTGAATAAAAGATCAAGTCTCCTTCAATATGGGATCAAGTCTCCCCTAACTTCAGAAAAATCGCAATTTTTTTCCTCCCACGAAAATGCTTCTAGTTCATCAACGGGTTCAAGTATCGTTCTAATTTTTGGAGCATAGAAACTTGAAGTTACAAGCTGTCAGAAAATATCAAAGACGGCGAGTTGCTAAATTTTTCCAAAAAGATATGATGAAAATAAGAAAAGGGGATCAAGTATCCCCACTCTCCCCTACTTATGATTTATCACATCTCCTCTAAATATTTAAATGAACAAACTTATCAAGACAAGAAAGTTTTTTTTCTAATTGATAAACAAACTAAATGTTGCATTAATCAAAATATCCATGAACAGCATTTTTGGTCCTGTGGCCCGCCGATACAGCTCTGATCGCCGGACCGGTCTGCACACCTAGGTTTTGGTAACTTAGTTTGGAATATTTTGCGTCAAATCATTGCGATGATAGCGATGACCGAGGCATCGGTCAGATTTTGAATATCACTTCTGTTTTGGTGATATGGCGTGAGGAAATTTTAAAATCCATCAGTTTTGAGTAAAGCAGATTTGGAATTTCTTTACTATCCTTCATTTCATCCAAAATCAAGAATCTTTCTCAGATGTTTAGCTTGAGAAATTCAACGCTTCAAAATAATTAAATTGCTCTGAATTATCGATATTGAATATTTTAACTCATGTATAACTTTGTTGAGGACTGCAAAACTATCTGACTTATGCTTTAAGAAGTATCAAAGATTCCGCCTGGTTAAAAACTTCTTTAAAATTTCATTCAATTTCCCGCATGTCGCATCCGCATGTTTTATCTGCTGGCCATGGATCAGAACAGTGACTCATTATGAAAACTCTGAGGGTTTCATTCTGTAAAAAGAGTATCTGTTAGACAAAATCTTCTGGACAAGATTCAATTTTATATATTACAACTTCGTCGCGGAAATAAAATAAAATTAGCATTGTACAAAATTCATTTCAAATTTATTGATGACAAAAGAAATTCAACAATTTCAGTAAGAAATAAAATAAGTCAACAAATGGGAATGGAAACTTCATTCACTTACGGGATTTTTAACATCCTCCTGATCTACATCGTCCTTAATAATCGCTGCGATCTTTTTCGGTCTAGAAGTACATTCGATGTCTTCGCTGATACGTCGTTTAGGTTGGGCTGGACCAGGAATGATGGGACAAGCACGTTCAATGTGTCCCAATTTTTTGCAGTTACGGCAGATTTTTTCTATAGCGCTGCATCTCGATGGTGGATGGAATGTGCTGGAACATCTCCAACACGGATTCAGTCGTGTTGTAGTATTTCTTCCCATTCCACGGTTTCGGAAGGTGCCTGTTGGATTTTGCCAGTTTCTATTCTGTCCTGAATATCTAAAGTTACTTTGTGATGTAAGTTGCGAATCCATTCGATTTGGGTAGCTTGATCTTCCTTGGTCTGCAGAGATTGCGGCTGATTCAGAGAACTTCGGCGTTGGGTAGGGTTGCCATCCGTCCCGCAAAAGCGGGACATGTCCCGCTTTTTTGTTGAATGTCCCGCTGTCCCGCTTTTTCCTCAAAATGTCCCGCTTTTTTTCTTGGATAACTTTTACAAAGGTTATTAACTTACACTTGAAAAAATCAAACTTTTGCCTAAATTTTAATTCATTGGTTCAACACCCACAAAATTTCAAAAACTTTTTTTTCTCAAAATAGGCAGCATTTACTGGCAGGCATTACTGAATTAATCTTAGCATTACATAAAGATTCTGATTGAGTATGGAGAAATTATTGTGTAAGTTGCTTTCAAATGATTGAAGATCCTAATTTTTCGCCGGAATCTTCATTAGTATTCAATGATGGAAGTTTTCTTGAGTTTTCAAATGTTTAAAACAAATATGAAATATTTTTGTAATTAGGTATACAATGGTTTTATACACGGTATCAAATACGCCATTGACACATTCCACCGTGACGTGAAATCGCTTTGTCCAGACTTTGCACTGTTATCACTCTAGAAGTCAACTAATTTACTTGAAAATGAAGAAAATTGTAGCAAACGGTCGCAAATTAAATTTCCTTCAAAATGAATATCATGCTTGGCATCGCTCCTCAGATTTGCCCGTTCAGAGTAAGAGCGTGTATTTTTTTCGCTGTGCTCTCCCAAACGGAGAATCTTTAAAAAAATGCTCCGTTACCTCCAGAGCGACCAAGCGTCCACCCAAGTGTGGGCAAGAGAAGCAAGCAAACTGATGAAGTGCGTCCCGGTGCAGATAAATTCGTTCGCACTCGGGCGATAGAGAAGCTTTACAGAAAACTCGGTTTGTCTTCATCGGTTGCGTCTGGATCGATGTTTGGAAGTGCGTCAGAATTTACAATGCAGAACATAAATCTAACGGAACTAAATTAATAACGCCAAAGGTAGTTAAGATAGAATGCTGGTGTTTTCGACAACATTGTTCTGTATAATAAAGCGCATATTTTTATATGAAATATAAAGTTTATAAGTCCACCAATAGCGAGATATAAATCATAACTTTCTTGTTTAGCATATTAGAGCTTAAGTTTCTTCTACAAAGTTATTTATCTCAACAAAATACACAACTTTGCTTAACATATCAAAGTTCTACAATCTTAACCCAAGAAGATACGGTTGAATAAAAAAAAAATACTTGAAAAATGCACTACAAAAAGTTATTGTTATTATCGCACTATTTTTAAATCTCTCGCCTTTAAATTTTATATCAAAATATGCAAATTAACAACTTTACCCAAAACACCTATCTTTTCATTCCTAAGCGAGTTCCTCTAGATTGATGTTCTGCACCAGGACAAATGATTAGCTACGATAGCTTTCTTCGGTCGAAAAATATCAAAAGCGTAGCGGTTAAGGAAGATAAATCCTAAATGTTACTATTTGTGAAAGTTTTGAAGTGTTATTACTTAAATTTGTCCCAGATTGTTGCGTAATGTTCACGGTTTGTTTAAAAGGCAAAGATTTTTGGATAATTTGAGTAAATGTTACTTTTCGAATTGCTGCTTTTGTAAATTAATGCTTCCCACGTACGATATCAAGAGCACATAAACCTAAGTAAACAGCAATTTGCGTATGCCCGGATATTGTGAAAAAACTACTTGGATTTGGCCAGTTTCATCCACATTATTTGGAAAATGAAACAAGAAAATCGAATTCAGTTTAAAATTGTTAGTCAAAAATTGGATTTGTGAAAGTTTTTTTCATCAAACATCAAACCAAAACTTTACTTCGTATGCTTTAAACATAAATTTGACACTGCTGATGTGTTGCGACAAAAAAAATGTAAGTCGTTTTTCTTCACTAGATGAATGTCTGGAATTTCCTCAGATTTGGCCGGATATTGCTCGGTTTATGGAATGGAGAATTTCAGATTATTTGCCCGGTTTTCACCATGTTTTTCAAATAATTTGTAAGGAAGTGCCCGGCCCGGCTACGTACAAAAATAGTTCATACATAAACCTACATTGGACCTCTTCAACTGATGCACTGTTCCGCACTGCATAACGGCTTTTTTGAAGAAAACATTCCTGCATTGAAATCTTTCTGGCTTGATACACTGAGCGGCACAGCAGCGTCGCTAGAGCACAATTTTCTTGCCAGCTCCTTCTCTTTTCTTTAGAGCGAGCGACGTCCACCCGACCGTCAGAGCAACCGCAATCGGGCGCACTCGGCAAAAAGATAAGTGAACGTTGATCGGCTGAGCAGTGCACTCGGAAACCGAAATGATAAAAGTGTAATTCGTTCTCTGCTCTGTTCTGTTTGCGAGGTGTTGGACAAGCATGAATGAATATAATTTGGTCATTATAAAATGTAAGTTGTTTTTGTTGTGATCGATTACTTTTTGAATTAACGCTAGAATTGACCATTTTTGACTTTAGTACATACAACTTTGATTTCCTGTTCTCTCTGCGGAAATAGAATATCGATGTCTTTGAATGAGCTGTAGAAAAAACAATTTCCCACAATTTGATGCACGTAGCTTTTGGATACAACAACAACAAACGAAGTTTTGCTTATTTGAAGTTGTGACGGGAATTCTTTCAGTTTAAACAGAACAGGGTAGATGACTGAATTCACGTCACAAAATATAAAGTTATACCAAACCATTCTTTAGAGCCTTCAAATTTTATGTGCACTTTCAAATACGATATTTTGTTGTTCCGATTATTACAAACATAAATTTTCAGTATCTGCATCTAACTTTTTCCTTTTTTTGATTGGCACTTGAATAGCAACATATTAAGGAATCATACGTTAAAATGACTAAAATGAAAGATTCACAAAAAAAAAAAAATAATATTTTTTTCAATCTTTTCGAACTTATTACAAAATCAACTAAATTATGCTCGATTTGTGAAAATCCGACCATCTGGAGGGTCAAAACAGCTTTCAGAGCATATTTTCCATATATAATTATACAAAAAATCAATTTTGTGACGTTAATTCACTCATTCGCGCTGTTGTAACTCAGCTGGATTCCAACCGATTTCTATAAAATTTGGTGTTTTGGAATTGTCTTATCATTTTCAAAGAAGATCTCATTTTTTTTGTCAGAAAATGTCAAAGTTTTCTCGTAGAATTAAAAAGTTCTCTTTCTTGACGTAAATTCAACCATTTGCGGCTGTATTTGTTCGCTTTTCAAAACAACTGCATTGGATATAACCAAATTCTTTTTTTTTTGCATAATGAAGCAGTGTTTTTTGGCTTCAAAACGTACTAAAAAAATTCCAAAACAAATTCATCCATTAATTTTAATTAATTATTTTGTAAAAGTTCTCAAAATAACCACTTTTTCCAACAACAAAATTGATTTTCAAAATCATGTACGACATGTGATTTGAATTATCAAAATTATAGACAAGTTTGAGATTTTTTTTTTATACGCGAATGTGTCCATTGACTTGTAGGGCTTATATTTTATATATATTTTCTCTCAAATAACGTTTTAATTCGCGAGAAACGTAAAAATTAAACGTGTTTATGACAAAAATCAGGAAAAACAGAAGTCATGTAAGAAAAAACTGAACAAAATCAATCCGCGTGAAAAAAAACCTCAGCGTACAATGAACAACCTTAGATGATGCTTGGTTATACAACTAAGCTGTTTTTATTTTTTTAAGGAATAAAAGGTGTTATTAAGAGTTTTTCAAATGTCCCGCTTTTTTCGGCTGTGTCCCGCTTTTTTATCGTGAAATGTCCTGCTTTTTTCTGAAAGTATCTGGCGAGCCTAGCGTTGGGGGATGGTTAAACGCAAAAACTTCTTCGTTAGCTCTATCCAGTTCGTATGAGCGCACTCGGTCTAGAAGGGCATTCAACGTTCCTCCTTTGCGCAGCATTTTTCTTCCAGCTTCGCGAATTTTCACGTTCAATGCGTGCTGTTGGATCACATCCGCCACATTTTCCGAAAGCTGCTGTTCGTCAAAGCTACAGAGCTTAGCTGCTCCAATGACTCTTTTCACAAACTTCACGTCGGATTCGCCTGGTTTTTGCGTCATTGAATGGAGCTTTTGTCGCAGCATTAAATTGTATTCACGAGATCCGAAGTAGCATTGTAAGCGATATACGACGTTCGAAAACGGGGCGGTAACAGCATCCGGAGAATCTACAGAAGATGAAATCCCTTCTAAAACCTCCCAAAGCTAAAGACCTGCCTTCACCCTGAAAATATTCATCTTGGTCGTTTCGTCTGTTACACCGGCTAGCTGCAGTGACGCATCCAATAGGTGCTTCCAAATTTCGTAGGTCCTTTTGTCTATCTCGTCGTCATTCTCACCAGGCTTACACTCTGGAATGTTCAAGGAAGCGAAAAGGGGTTAAAGTTGTCACCAGCGATGATTCGGCTACATTGATTCGCTGGTCGTCTCGCATCGTAGAATTTCTTCGCATGAAACTTTTACCAGCTTCGCCGAGAGCAAAGGAATTCTCCAATTCACGTTTTTCCTTCCGGGTTGATTCTAACTTCGAAGCAAGGCTAGTACTTCGCTTTTTTCGGAAACTAAGGCTTTACCTAGGCCTCCGTACCCTTTAGGAAATAGTGACCTGAAATCGGGTAAATTAGAAATCTAGCGTCATGTTCGTTTTAGTCAAATGAAATTTTCATTCAATTTAATAACTTTTCTGAAGAGAAACTATTTGCATTCATGTTTATAACATTTGTTCGTCTCGTTGTACTTTGCTTCTGGCTTCTCGTACAAAAAAATGAAAAATCCAATACAAAACATACAAAAAATTTCTTGAAAACAGCCGAGTAGTGCTCCCATACTGAGCCGATGTTGTCCTACTCGAAGGACTTCGTTTCAACAGCATGACTCCCACCCAAAGGAGCCGCTTCCATCAGCCACCCAGAACCGATGTTGTCCCACTCGGAGGACTTAATTTTTACGCAAGACTCCCACCCAGAGGAGCTGCTTCCATCAACCACCTAGAGCCGATGTTGTCCCACTCGGAGGACAGTTGAATTCACGCAAAGCATACACCATTTTAGTGTTATAAATTTCCACCATACTAAGCTGGTGCCTCTCTGAAGAAAAAATAGAATGGCGTCTTAAAGCCACACAGAGCTACTTTTTTCAGTTTTGTTCACGAGAAAATAAAATGGCGTCCTGAAAACCACGCCAAGCTATCTTGTGATTTAATCTAACAGAGCAAAATCCTACAGCGAATCAAAGCTGAACAAAATTCGAATCTCTTCTATTCTGTTTACTAAGTAATAAATTTAACTTACTTTTTGGGAGCTTTTTTGATTGCGCCATTGTCGCATCCATCGTCTCTTGTGTCCATCTTCGATTCCTAGAGGTTCCACTAATCTGCAATCCACTAACTCGTTCGCAACATACAATTTGCTCGATTAAAGTCTCTTCGAAAACTGACGATTTTCGGGTTCACTAATTTTTTTCGTCGTTCTGCGTTAGAGCGAGAGCCGAGTGCCTTTATCTCGCAATCCACACGAAGATTGCCTTCGGTACAATACGAGTCGCTTCCTCCGCTCAATTTTATGGAACGGCTCGACCTTATTTAACAATGGGAGTGAACGGTTTCGCAAATGAAAGTTCGGTTTTTATATTCCCTCCCTTTCATACCCTACTGGCAGTCGTTACTGTGACGTACAGTAAGGTCTAGTAAGGTGAGGGAAGCGATACTGCTCTGAAACAATGAACCATTTACTTTTTACTAGAATTATTTTATTTATTCGTCTTATACTTTACACCGCAATTTGTCAGAATTGAGAAAAAGGTAATCATAAAGAAAACAACCATAACTTTTCTTTCAGAATTCAAAATTTCTCACGTTTCTTGGGAAAGTTGATCAGTGAACAAAAAACCAGATAGAAGAAAAATTAATTGAATATTGGAAACCAGTGCCCTCAAATTATTCTAAATTTGAGTGCTTAAAATTTCAGCGCCTCGAAAAAATGTGAATATTGTTGCCTTGTGTAATTGATCTATCTGAAATCTATTTGAATGAAACTAAAAAGTATTCAATATTCAGCTGAGATGAGTCAAAAACAAAAATTAATTTTTTTACTGTGACTCAGAGATGGGTCTTGACTCATAAATTCAAACAGCGAAACTTTTTTGTGGAAAAATGAATCCAACTTTGTAAGTTGAATTTCTGGAAATAGATTAGATGAACATTGATGATGAAAAACATGCGAAATAATTTCGCCTTTTTTCCCGGTAGAACTTGAACCCACATCATGGGCCTTTCTAGGGCACATGAATTAACATCCTACTACAGGAGACAACTGCTTTCTGTTTCTTCTTCTTCTTCTTCTTCTTCTTCTTCTTCTTTTACCAACATAGCCAAAACGTGTAAGCATCCTGGAAAATGAAAAGACTTGCGTCCTTCATTTTTCTTTTCAACGTTATCTCTGTTACATAAAACATGCATTGCAGAGATAACTACGGCCAGGCCTTGTGGTAATTACCGCAAAAGATTCTGGAGCAAGGGGAGGAATGAAGCGTGGAGTTCCCTACCAAACGCTTCATATGGATTACTTAAATACCTACAGCATAATTTGAAAATAGCTACATTAATATAATGACAATGTGTATAAGGAAAATAACGTTTAATATAATAGAAATGGTTTGATCTCACCAAATAAGTCTTGGAAGTTTTCGACTAGAAAACTTTTCCTCTAGTCCGGAGCAGCTGACTTTAAAATTCCTTCCGAACTCCCCCAACCAGGATTCAGCATGCCGAAACAAAGTACGAACCACTTCGGAAACAACCACCACTCACTTAATCTATCATTTTACACAGTTTAATTTTAAAATTTCTAGTTTTATTGTAATTTATTTAAAAATATTTATGGACAAAAACAAAAATGCGTGCGATGCCCAAAAATCATGGCTTACTCTTCACAACTGCTTTCTGTTTTTTTTGCTATTAATACACCTAAATAATTAAAATAAAAAAGGTGTTTCTAAATACTGTTACACTAGACTGAGTCGATTCGGGGTCATTTCAGAATTTCTCAAACCCTTGGGTCTAAAAAGCTTCGTCTTGGTCCAAAACTCATCCATGATTTTTTGCAAAATTTTTAAGTAACGTTTACATGAGTAAATTTGAACTTTTAGGTTTGTTTGGGAAAATTGAATATTTTGTACTGAAAAATCAACATCATTTTTGTTTCGTCTGTGGAACCGAGCCAGCTGATGGTTTTTGTGCCAATTTATAAAATTCCTTAAGGAAATTTTCCGCTAAACAACTTTGTCGAAGAACGTAACTTCGAATCTCATTAGGAAAAAAAGTTATTAGCTGTTTACCAGGGGTACGTCTTTTCGTACAGATAAACAATAAATTCAATTGACATCCCTGCAGAGTGCCTAGCGAGGTATTGCGTGACTACTTTCCATGCAACACATGCGAGGCTCAAGCAGTGATGTCAATTGAATTTATTGTTAATCAATGCGAAAAGACATACCCCTTTTAAACAGCTAATAACTTTTTTGCCTTATAAGATACGAAATTACGGTCTTGGACAAAATCGTTCAGCGGAAAATTTTCTTGAGGAATTTTATAAATTGGCACATAAACCATCAGCTGGCACGGTTCCACAGACGAAACAAAAATGATGTTGATTTTTCAGTACAAAATATTCAATTTTCCCATACAAACCTAAAAGTTCAAATTTACTCATGTAAACGTTACTTAAAAATTTTGCAAAAAATCATGGATGAGTTTTGGACCAAGACGAAGCTTTTTAGACCCCAGGGTTTGAGAAATTCCAAAATGACCCCAAATCGACTCAGTCTACTGTTACACAAATTCACCCAACTGGATCGATCTTAAGGAAGGTGGAGTTATGTCTGATATTTTGATCATGGTCATCGATACTTATTTGATTAAACTACCTAGAAAACGTGAAATTATAACTTAGATTAAAGTCTGAAGCCTGAAGGTACTATTTTAAAGCATCACTATTCACTATCGATCAATTCATGGTGATCTCGAAACAATTGGCAGAATACTCCCATATACCGGCGAAGGATTCCACCACCATTCGATTCTAATATGTCATTAAAAATTTACCGTCATGCGGAAATGGTGCCACAGAGTGGGTAATCACACGATCTGTTCAGCCAGAATATTGATTTAGCTACCAGAAAGTGATGTGATTAGTATGCAATTCAAACGCAAAACTGCGAACGAAACCACGATCAGTTGTTTTCGTTTTTCATTACTTGTAACCAATACCGCGGAACTGCATTTAAAGCTTTATTTGGCTTTGGTTTTGGGTATACATTGGCTACCAATTGCTGACTTAAGCGCTTCAAAAGCGTGTCTTGGTTTTGATTTAAACGAACCCCCTTTGGGGATTTGCTGTTGTTAATGGTAAACAATCGAAATTGAATAAAAAACGGATTCAGATGTTTAATACAGGCTCGGCAGGGCGTTGAACCGGCCGGTAACTGTCCGATCCGAGACTCTGCTGTTGCGGGAACTCAATATCGGGCTATGTCATCAGATTCTAGAGCGGAAGTGACAATCGGAAGACTCCAACGCGAGCGGGACGTGATATGGATAGAAAATTGCGCGTTTTTAACTTTGTTCTGGTTGATAGGATTTGCTGTTTTTTTTTAATCATTAAACTAAGATACTTAAGTTATTTTTAATCTTCAAACTGCTCAAAGAGGTTCTATCAGGAATACTATTTTATAAACATGAAAAATAACAAAAATGACAAAAATGACAAAAATGACAAAAATGACAAAAATGACAAAAATGACAAAAATGACAAAAATGACAAAAATGACAAAAATGACAAAAATGACAAAAATGACAAAAATGACAAAAATGACAAAAATGACAAAAATGACAAAAATGACAAAAATGACAAAAATGACAAAAATGACAAAAATGACAAAAATGACAAAAATGACAAAAACGACAAAAATGAAAAAAATGACAAAAATTAAAAAAAATGACAAAAAAATTGCATCCTCTTTAGGAACAAAAAGAAAGAATCAAAAGGCAAAATAGCATTTTTTTAAGAATAATTTTACAGCTTTTTTTCTTTTTACTGTTCAGCATCACCATATGCAGAGATCAAGATTTAATTTATCATTAACCGTAAATGCGAAGAATTACCGTTGTTTTAATACAGCATATCTTAAATGAAATTATTTATTTCCAAAACGTGTGTATATTTTTTAATCAAACGAACACAAACATAGGAAAATCAAACTTAAAAAAAAAATAGTTCTTAGACAGCCTCTGTTTTGTTTTCAAACAATGAAACCCTCATCCAATTTTATATTTTAAGCACCTGCAATCACTCTTTTGCCCTCTATGAAAATTAATCAGTTAAAATTTAAAAAATCTTGCTAGAATTAATCTACCATTTCGAAAAATATTTAAAACTTTGACGAGTGAAACCAAAAAAATATTGGAAAAACCACCTCAATCTTATCACATTTATTTGAATTGAAAATGATAATTTTAGTGTATGTTAATTTTGATACCTCATTAGCATTCTCGATTTCCCGGTTTACCTGGGGCTTTCCCAGATTGTCAAAAAAAAAATTGGATAATGCCTGGTCCGGCTCGGTTGACTCGGATTCGGTTCGGATAATGAGGAGATAGGCCCATTTTTTTCCGAATAATTCACAATTTTTACAAAATTTCTTATTTTCAACTTGTTTTAACGAAATAAATTCGCATAATTTTTTTTGGAATTGTACGATAAGAATTGAACGTCGCTGATGTACATATGTGCCTTGGTACAAATCATTTTTCATGAATTTGATTTCCAGCTTTTTTCTTGCCTTTTTTTGTTTTAGAAATTCTTAGGTTTTGGCTGGATTTGCCCGGGTATTACTCGGTTTTGAGTTTAAAAATTCAAAAACTCAATGCCCGGATTCACCTTCCGGCATACGTCCCAGAAAGTTCTGGAAAGCCTACTCAATAAATAACGGATTAAAAAAGTGAATACAAACCTACATGAAATTTAAATACAAAATTCCAAAACTAAGAATTGAGAATTTCGAATTAAAGGTTGACAGCTTTTTTTTAACTCGAATAGGCATTGATAACCAATGAAAATATTAATTCTGAAAAACTATTTGAAAACTTAATTACAGGATTTTGAAAAAAAATGTAAACCATTGAGTGTTTGAACACATTTAAAAAATTTCATGCGTGCAGTCAATATTTACCAAAAGCACACAAATTTTGTACGAAGTTTAAGTAACGGACATATTTTTTTTTATTTTCGATTAAGAGTTTATCACCGTTTATTAATTTTTATTTTTTTTTTCGAAACTTTAAAAGTATCCTTGAACTGATTTTGCCAATTAAAATCAACTGTTTCTTTGTAACTTTTCACAAGTTTCTATGAAGGCTACAAAATCACATTATTACAGATTTAAACTGGTCAAGCAGAAGCAGCTTCAGCAAGCATTGATGAATAATATACATTGTATTGAATTTCATTTCTCATTCAATTGGACGCACAATACTGAAGAATCGCATGTGACATAAAATGAGATTTTTGAATTTTCAAGATGCCTAAAATTCTGAAGACACGTTTGCTTGATTTCATGAATTTTGAAAATTCTACCAGTTGTCAGGAGCCTTATTTTTGAAGATTGAAATTTTTGATTACATTAATTTTTTTTTTGTTTATTATCATAATATCATCTGACAAAGGTGGGTGTCTGAATTGTTGTTGAATTTTATCTCATACATCTGGATTTTGGAAAAAAAAACTAAATTTGAGGAATGACTTAGAAATGCTTGATAATTTGAGGATTTTTTTTCTCTTTTTATTTTGTTATTTTAAAAGGTTTTCTCTGCGAAGAAATAATTATTCTGCTTTTATAAATGTGTTCAAATCTTTCACTGCAAAGTATTCATTTAAGCTTAATATGGATTTATATATTCATGGTTCGATATTTGGAAACCTTTTAAAATTGATAAACAATCAAACCATGTTAAAAGAGATGATGATCCAGAAGAAAATCCATGTTCTTAGAAATAGATTAATTTAAAAGAAAACTCCAAGAGAAAAAACTCTAATGACTATAATGTTATTCTCGTTAATTTGTGTTCATTTATATGTTTTGATTTTTTTTTAATTAAAACAAATACGATATGGCTTTAAAGTGGCTCTTTCAACCTCTGAAATTTTGAAAATTTGATGTTTTTGGCTCTTCCGACTCAAAAGGTTGCCGACCACTGGCCTAGGCTGTTTGGTTGGCATCTAGTGGGTTTCGTTACAGAGCTTCTGCATTTGCTGGAACTTGTTTCGTCCATCCAGGTTGATGAAAAATTCAGTAAGATTGTCCAGTTCCTGCTAATAAATTTAATTTTAAAAGCTCACAGTTATTAAATAAAATGAATGTAAGAAAATGATAATCGATAACTTACCTTGTGCGTTAATAACTGCAGTGTTTTGGAAAAAAAACTGTTAAGAAATTCTACAGCAACGGACTTGGTAGGCTGTGGCCGTTACTGACGGTTGTGTTTTTTCGGCTGGCAAATGTTCAAGAATCTTGAACCGTAAATTAAAAAGTTTAATTTGTGTCTACCTAATAGTTATGGAATGTAAAGATGAAGCGGAATTGAAAACCTGATGAGTCCATCAGAAACAATACGCTGCCGGGGATAAGAAGTGTGTTAAGTCACTGCCGGCTGACGAAGGATTTTGGTGAGATTGTTTTATGTTGAAATTTTTCGAGGTGGACATTGGCCCGGACTTATTCAGCTTAGCAAGATGTAGGAACCAGGTTAACGATTCCAGAGAGGAGTGTCAATGCTGTGCAACATCAACAATTTGGTGAGCTCTTTCCATTTTTAATTACATTTAAATAATTTTCACCCATCAATCCTACCTGCCAAGTAGGATTTCCTTTAAACGCAAATAACCCTCCCTCTACCTATCTGAAACAGCATCCTTGTATGTAGGGTCGCATGAGTTCTCTTGCACCTGAAAAGTTCATTTCGCTGTTCAGATTATCCCTATATGATTGCATCGACTTGTCACGGTGTGCATTATGGTACCACATTGATTTTCAATCAAAACACTTGAAATGAGTATTGAACCCAGGTACTCATTTTGGTATCAAGTGTTAGGCTTGATTGTTAGTTGTACCTTATGTATCAGCCAATTCAAGATGTGTGTAGTCACCCAATGCTATGCTATGCTAGGGATACCATACGTACTCTTTTAAGAGTACATGTACTCTTTTTCGATCGAAAAATGAGCGTACTCTTCTTTTTGTGAAATTTCACCAAATGTACTCTTTTTTTTGTTGAAAGACATTTTATCTGAAAAACCTATGTATTGCTTCCATTCTATAAGGTTGTTTCACATCATATGCAAAAGCTACGGAAAGAATACTGCTTACAACAAATTACTTTAACATCTTATTATCATTAACATGCATTTTTAGACGTGAGCGCGATTAGCGCCTTTGAGTATGCAAACATCTATCAGTATGTGTCAGTATGTAAACAATGTAGATAATATGCTTGAATGCGCGCGCACATCTCAAATAATGATTGAAAAGGATATGTACACGACTATAAAAAAGAAAAATGGAAATGGATTGTTTATAATGTTTTTTTTTGTGGTTTCTCAGCATCAGCATCAGCATCATCCAAATAATGACGGCTATTCGAAAACTCCAACTTTTGCATATCCTCAACGAATTAACAGTATTTGTTTGAACTGAAATATTTTGGTTTCCATTTACAGTAGAACCCCGCTTATTCGAGGTAGCAGGGGCCTCCATTTACTTCTGTTTTGCATACCATCCAGGCGCAAAGCTCGATAAATGAAAGAATCTTGTATCAACTTAATGGCAGAGACCTTGCAAAATCGGAGTTATATCGTTTCTCCTGACTTTTTGGGTAAATGATCTCAATGTACTCTTTTTGGTGTTGCGGGATCTGGTAACCCTATGCTATGCTATGCTATTGTTTTATGTTGAAATTTTTCGATCCTATCTGCAAAATAGGATTTCCTAAATTGTACCCTTCCAGATCCCTTCTGAAACATCTTTCTGGGTCGTATGAGTTCTCTGCACCTAAAGAGTTTTTTTTTGCTGTTTTAGATCTTCCCTACCATGATTACATTGACATGTCGCAGTGTGCAATGTGGTACCACACTTTTATTTTCGATTATAGTCGTTTTACCATCTTTATGGCATTCGCGACTTTATCAACGTTGCAGTTGGCGGACCGTTATTGAAAAACTTATCCGGTACAACTGTGTTCGATGTTTACTCTTGGGCTCGAACCCACAGACATCTGCTCAGGAGACAACAGACTTGCCAACTGAGCTATATCACAAACCCATGGTACCACACAGATTTTCAAAATTAGCACTTGAAATAAGAACTGAATCCAGGTTCTTATTTTGGCATCTTGTGTTGGTTATAATTATCAGTTGTACCTCTTGAATCAGCCAACGCAAGATGTTACAGTTATAACATGGGGTTAGCATAACATGGGGTTAGCATAACCCCATGTTATGCTAACCGTTAAGAAATTCTACAGCGAATTTTGAAAGAATGCGAAAATGCGGCTTCAAGAACGATTCCTAGTACAATTGCGAACATGGAAAATGTTATTTCGGTTCTTTTTATCAATTGAGGTTAAATTTTCAAAATTGTACTTTAAAATATTGATGAAAAACAACCATATTTAAAGTACCTCAGAAAGAAAGCCAGAAAATGGTTATTTTTCATTCAAAAATGGTTTAATAAAAAACGAGCGCGAATAGCCTTGTCCTAGTGCCCTAGTTTTGAACAAATTCAATGGAAAACTTTCGTCGAGTATCACACCCCCTACGCTTGGTCTTGATCTTGAGCTGCGAAGAATGACACCGCTTATCAAGGATGTTCTGCACATCGTACCACCCGAGCAAAACTTCGTTCTGCTGCCGCCTTTGGAAAAGCTGCTCTCCTTTTCTTGTTTAAAGTTCATGGAAGACCTATCCGC
The DNA here is from genome assembly GCF_029784155.1 of Uranotaenia lowii. Lineage (NCBI taxonomy): Eukaryota > Metazoa > Arthropoda > Insecta > Diptera > Culicidae > Uranotaenia > Uranotaenia lowii. The sequence goes on along the minus strand of NC_073692.1, from coordinate 51,097,010 downwards.
ATCCGGTGCTGCATTGGTCCGGCAGCGAAAAGTTCTGAACGAAGCATTTGCCGGCTTGTCTGTCTAGTTAAGCTTCAATTCGATTGATATGTATGTGCGTGTCCAGCTCAGCCTTATTGAGCTGATAGCCGGCAAGCTCGATATGATGATGATGATGTTTTCATGTGGCTCGCGAGAACCGAAAACATCAGCAAAATTACTTTAAACGATAGGTGGCAAAACAAAACAGCTCCGAAAGAATAGCTCTTCTACCAATTGAGCGGTTTGATATAATCACGACTCACCGGCTCGAGCCAAAGTAGTATCGTTCGGTACTTGAAGGCGTTCGGATTTAGCTCTTAAAAAGTTTGGAGTTAGTAGTAGCTAGTCGCTCCTCTCCTAGAGTGGTTGAGGTGTTGTTGAGTGAAGTTGAGCGACACTTTAGTGTCGGCTTTCGGTTGAGCCGGTCCGGTTCATCTTCTATACTGTAGTTCAGTTCTTTTGAGAAATTGGTTTTAGTGCTTCGCGTGTGATAGTTTCGTCTCGTGTTGCTGAAAGTGATCAAAAAAGTTTTTTGATTCCACAGGAAAATCGGCTGATAAGCCTCGAAGAAATCAACGGTAATTATTGGTTTTAAGTGAAATTAAGTTTAAAAGTGAAAAAAATTCCATAATCGAGGAACTCATTTACAAAACTTTAAATCAACAAAACTACCGAAGAAAAAGAAATTTATATCCGATATAAGACAATCAATCAAAAAAGGTTGTCCACTACAAAGGCGTTAATAAGTTCTGAAAATGGCAGATTTCAATCCAAAAAGGAGGATGAATAGGAAACATTGTTCCAAACAACCGGTGTTTAAAACAAATAAACAAACCACAGACCGTTGACATTGAGTGGGTTAGGAAGCAAACAAGAAAAAAAACAAATGTTTGTCCATTTTCTAAATACAATCGATGTTTGTTTTCCTTTCGTTTGATGTTCATATGCTAACAAAAGTTTAAGTTCATTGCCGGAATGCCGGCAAATTCTTATCCAAATGTCGATTACCGCGAGTGATATTGAAATTCAATTAACAAATTTTTATAAAATTAAACAAAACTTCAAAAAGTTAATTGATACGTTTAAAAAACTTGAATTTTGAATTCGAATTCTGAATCTGAATTCTGAATCTGAATTCTGAATCTGAATTCTGAATCTGAATTCTGAATCTGAATTCTGAATCTGAATTCTGAATCTGAATTCTGAATCTGAATTCTGAATCTGAATTCTGAATCTGAATTCTGAATCTGAATTCTGAATCTGAATTCTGAATCTGAATTCTGAATCTGAATTCTGAATCTGAATTCTGAATCTGAATTCTGAATCTGAATTCTGAATCTGAATTCTGAATCTGAATTCTGAATCTGAATTCTGAATCTGAATTCTGAATCTGAATTCTGAATCTGAATTCTGAATCTGAATTCTGAATCTGAATTCTGAATCTGAATTCTGAATCTGAATTCTGAATCTGAATTCTGAATCTGAATTCTGAATCTGAATTCTGAATCTGAATTCTGAATCTGAATTCTGAATCTGAATTCTGAATCTGAATTCTGAATCTGAATTCTGAATCTGAATTCTGAATCTGAATTCTGAATCTGAATTCTGAATCTGAATTCTGAATCTGAATTCTGAATCTGAATTCTGAATCTGAATTCTGAATCTGAATTCTGAATCTGAATTCTGAATCTGAATTCTGAATCTGAATTCTGAATCTGAATTCTGAATCTGAATTCTGAATCTGAATTCTGAATCTGAATTCTGAATCTGAATTCTGAATCTGAATTCTGAATCTGAATTCTGAATCTGAATTCTGAATCTGAATTCTGAATCTGAATTCTGAATCTGAATCCTGAATCTGAATTCTGAATCTGAATTCTAAATCTGAATTCTGAATCTGAATTCTGAATCTGAATTCTGAATCTGAATTCTGAATCTGAATTCTGAATCTGAATTCTGATTCTGAATTCTGAATCTGAATTCTGAATCTGAATTGGAATCTGAATTCGGAATCTGAATTCTGAATCTGAATTCTGAATCTGAATCTAAATTCTGAATCTGAGTTCTGAATCTGAATTCTGAATCTGAATTCTGAATCTGAATTCTGAATCTGAATTCTGAATCTGAATTCTGAATCTGAATTCTGAATCTGAATTCTGAATCTGAATTCTGAATCTGAATTCTGAATCTGAATTCTGAATCTGAATTCGGAATCTGAATTCTGAATTTGAATTCTGAATCTAAATTATTTCTGTTTTATTTCATTCTTTCTTACAATTCTCTTCATCCTCGATTTAGTTGGAGGTCAGTTCCAAAAATTTTCACAAACAGGTTTTTTAAAACCGATCCTAACTTGAAGGCGAAAGTTTTATTTTATTCTATTGAATCGTGACATATTTTCTTTTGCTGCTATAAGCAAAAAAAAAGGAAACCAAATCTTGTGTAGGTTAAGTTATTCAACGGACTTACCTTCAGCGGAAGCAATCCCAAAGAATTAGAATGGCTGGATAAAAGAAAAAAACATACGCGCAGAATTGGAGACAAAATGTTTACACTCCCCGCTTTGATAAATGTTTTTTTCGGTGACCGGTTTTTTGGCAGTTGTCTCTATTTTCGAGGATTGTTTGCATAGCTACTTAAGCATCGACCAAATAGCAGCATCCATTGCAAACGGGTTTAAGTATTTTTTTTTTGGCACCCGACTGCACAAGGTAAGGTGAAACAGGACTGGTGTTCAATGATGTTTCCGTTCTAGAGAGCTAGACAAAATCCATTAAGAAACGAGCGTTCGATTATAATTAAATCAGTGGATAGAGTTTGGGAATCGATGTGTGAAATCTTATTAAACCAGCTGTGTTTCTTGAATTCGAAACAACTAAGGTAAGATTGCCAGAATTTTTTCGGCACGTTTCCGGGCAATTTAATACAAAAATCTGGCAAAATCCGGGCATTTGTTTTCAAAATTGTTGACCAAAAATCCGGGCAATATCCGGGTTTTTTTTTGCAAATCCCAGAAATTACTCAACAAAAATCATGAAAAAAAATGAAAAAAAAAATAATTCTATCAATACTCATCGACAGATTTTAATCGTAAATATTTAAGGCTTCCACAAAACCTACCATGATACTTTTATAAAACTTGATCGAAAAATTCCGTGTTAGAGGCACGAATAGAAATATCTACTACACATTTTTTTTTACTTTTGATTTGCCAAATAAAATGAATAAATCCGGGAAAAATCCAGACATTTTGTAATGAAATCTGGGCAACCGGCCGGAGCGGACTGCTCCCAAATTTTGTATTAAATATCCGGGCAAAGCTGGTCTAACCGGGCAATCTGGCAACCTTAATCTAAGGTGATTAGATTACCCGATATATTATATTAATTTTTTTTTTTGAATTTTCCAACCAAAGTAAAATTTTCATTCCCATTTGAAACTGCTCATATATTCATAATCTCCAACTTCAAAAAAATAAGTAAGAAATCACAACTGTTGTTTTATTTAAATCAAAAATAATTTTTTCGTCTTTTTTTACTGTGTTCAGAAATTGATATTTCGGAAAAAAAAAGTTTGAAACAATTCTAAAATGTTCTAGTTCAATCCGTTTTTGATTTTCGGAAAAGCTCAAATTGTCTCAGATCTGATAAACAAATCCTGTCTATTTCATTTCTTTCCAACGATTTAAAAATTTACATTTATTCTGTTTATAAATTTAACTTTTACTGGACAGTTAAAATAGTATATATATTTTTTTGGTCCAAAACAGTTTTCTCAGATGTTTCAGTTCAAAAGAAATAACGCTTTAGAATACGTTCAATTGGAGTCGTCTCCGAATTTCGCAAATTCTGTTGTCTAAAAAGACTCGTTTAGGTTCAAAGCTTACCCTGGATTTTTTGCAGAATTTTAAGGTTACGTTTGGCTACATGAGTGAATTTTAAATCTAGGTTTGTACCAAAACATTACATTTTTTGTCCTAAAAAAAAACCAAAACGATTTTTGGAACCGAACCATTAAATCGTTCTTGTGCCAATTATACTAAGCAACTTTCTCGAAGACTGTGAATTAGTATCTCTTCAGATAACCGAGTTTTAGTCTGGTTATTGGATGTACATTCGTTTCATTGTTGGACAAATTTTTTCATAGATGTTTTCGTTCAAATTTCATTGTTACGGATTTAAAAATAGAAGTGATAACATGGTTCGGTTCCAGAGTTAAAAGAAAAATCATTTTTGGTTTTTAATCATGTAAACGTTACTCAAAAATTTCGCAAAAAATTAAGAATGACTGAATCGAAGCTATCGAAAGATTGCTTTAAATTTAGCAACGATATCGATATTTCGATAGCAATTTAAATTTTTTTTTTGGGTATTTCGCTGGTTTTCGTTCCGCTGGTTTTCCAGCAAAATTTCCAGCAATATGAACTGCTGCAAACGATAAAAAAACTCAATTGTTGGAAAACGAGCAATCTGAAAAAATGATATTCTGGAAACCTACAAATGTTCGGTTTTTTAAAAGTGTTCTTTTTCAGTCGTTATCATTTAAATTTTCTGAATTTTAAACTTTTAAATGCTTATGTTAGATATAATCGGTTTTTTTTTTCATATCAGACACACATAATATGAGGAATCTGAATGTTTTTCCTCGGCGTGAAACAATAGCCCTTAATTATGTTTTGGCCAATTAGTTTAAAGTCGTTTTCCGGCTGGAAAAAAAATTATTTAATTAACTATTTTAACTGGAATACATGAAAAAATATACCTTATCTCAACGACGTTTTAAGGAAGTTTTGAAAGACAAATTGTATAGGACTAATTTACAAAACTAGAAAGGAAAATTCTTCAAGTTATTCTTTGTAGTTCATATTTAAAGTATTGAAACAATCATCTCACCGAAAAATTCTATTGGGCGAAAAGAATTTTACCTCAAAAAACACAAGTTCCAATTTTGACAGATCGATTGCTTGCGCAGGTTTTTAAATCCACAATCCATTACCGAAACACAACCTCCGCTATTTCGGCGGAACTTGTGAGATCTATCAGTGGAAACTCCTTCTGCCTTTTGCCTTTTGCTCGATGCAAATTTTATGTAATGTGCATAGCTATCATCTCACAAGCCCGTTTAAAACACTTCCGACTATCAGATATTCAGTAGACTTGCAGCTACTTCTTTAACTCATATTCTAACAATTATGAAAATTTTTCTAATTAAAACAATCAATTTAATTAAAATTTTCTCGGACCCGAAAAAACACTTGCGCTGCCATCAGGACAACGCCTACTCCATGACTTCTAAAAACTTAATGTCCACAGATAATGATACAGCTTGTACATCATGTTCAAAGGTTGGTGGGGCATCAAATTGACGTACGGATTGACGATAATATTGGTTTCACCAGTTATTTTAAATTTTACGAAAACATGCGATTTTCACCCTACTAAGAAAAAGGAGTAGGGTGCAAAAAACTTTGTTTTTAATTTAAAATCAAATGAAAACGTTTGGAAATTTAAAGGTTTTTAGCACCATTTGCAGTAATTTTAGGAATTGTTCGAATTCAATTTTACATTTTTTTTCTGTCAAAAATGATTTTTTTAACACTAGAAAGACCGCACCAGTCAAAATGACTGGTTGGACACTTTGTTTGTTGAATATCTTTTAAATACTTCGCTTAAAAAATTCGCAAAAAATACGACTTTTCATGAATTTTGAATCTCTACAAAACTGTGTATTTTTTATTTCACTAGCTCTTTAAATAAGCGAGAAAAATTTCGCCATGGACACTCGGACCGTGACCAGTCAAAATGACTGGTAAAATTCACAACCCTATAACTCAAACAAGATAAATTTTTTTCGCTTGCTTTTGGTTACATTTGTAAGCTGCATTCAAGACAATGAGCCCTAGTTGATTTATGGTGGGCAGAAGTGTGTCATTCGTTATGAAATTATTGATTTTCGATGCGAAGTCATGAAGATTTGAAGAAAAAGTTCTCGGATTGGCCGCTGTGTGGCGCTTCAAGCACTCGACTCCCAATTTTTTTGGTCTGTATTGTTGCTCAGCTATAATCGAACTTTCTGTCAAAATTTGGTGAAATTTCATCAATATTCGTAAAAGTTATGTTAGATTTAATACATGTCCATTAGAGTTATCGAGTAGTTTTAGGTAACAAATATGTTTTATACTAAACAAGAATGAGTAAAATAATTATGTATTGTGTACTCATTTATTTAAATTTAAAGACATCAGCTTTGAAACTGAATAATTTGAATGATATTTCAACACTGGTGCACGTAATATTTTTAATATATTGGTTATCCACCATGGGTACACGGATTCACCGCAGTTTCTGCAAGTATGTATTGACATGCATTCTTAGATTATAAGGTTCGACAAATTTCCAATGCAAGTTCACTTACAGGTATTCCGGCACTCGTGTATATACCTGGCCAGCTGGCAACTGATTGAACATTCTTATTATAAGAGGAAACACATCTTACCTATCGGCAACTTATGGGGTTTGAACCCAAGAGTTTTCTTGCCGATACCGGGAATCGAACCCAGTACGCCTGGCATACCTAGACCAGATTCGCTCCAGCCTATCTGATAGACCACATTGGTGCTAAGATATTTCAACATGGGTGCACGGAATGGCTGTAAATTCGCCGTAGTAAATTATATAGAAATAAATAGTTTTCAACTTGCTTCAGAGCACAAAATATTTTTGAGTTAGATATGATAGGTATTTGAAATGCAGTATTGGTCAATCGAAAAACTTTTAAGGAAAAACAAATCAACGTGTACATATGACAATGTTAATTCATTATTTTTATTTTCACTGTTTTCCGTCGCACGACAAAACTTGATGCATATAGTTTCTTAAATTCACTCGGTCCATGGTAACCGTTTTCCAATTTCTTGGATGTTGATCAGATCTTATCAGATAAGTATACTATTGCAAAAACCTGTTTTTTGATAATAAATAAATAAATTTATTTTTTCAAGATATAATTGAAATATTTTTTTCCAGGAATGAAAAAAACGAAACTTAAAATAAAAATCGTTATTTAAATCATTGTGTCTCAACATGAAAGACATGGTTTCGGCTTTGGTTTAATTAAGATTTGTAAAAATGCTTTTTAAAAATTCGCAAAAAGTCCAATATTCGATTAAACCGCGGTGAATCCGTGCAACCATAGTGATAAACCATGTATATTACACAAATTTTCATTTGAATCTATTAAAGTCTTTATTCTTTACCTTAAGCATGCAAAAAAAAAAGATTTTGGATGAATGGCGGTGAATCCGTGCACCCATGGTGAATTGCTCTACTTATAAAAAAATATGCTTCGAAACCTACAATATCAGGTATAATTAATAGGCAAGGTGTTGAAAAATTTCAGAGCGATGGATGCTAGAAAATATCTACTAAAACAAAATTGAAGTGAAACCGTGCACCCATGGTCAATACCCATAGCCATCTAACATGATTATATAAATAGATTGATAATGTGTTTTAATTTTCTGATAATTATATGAAATAATCCTTTTTTGACGAACACGCATTCGTCAACTATGCCAAAATGAGGTGATTCCGTGCACCCATGGTGAAAAAATATTTCCATTTTATAACAAAAATGTTATCGAATGAATAACAAAATAGTTTCAAAAGAAAAAAGTTAAAAATTTTATGATATAAAAAATTTCCCCTTTACCAGTCATTTTGACTGGTCACGGTCCGAATAGGTATATTCAATTTGCCGGTCCTTCTAGTGTTAAAGAAAAAGTATTAGGGTACTGCATACATTTAGGGGTAGAAAAAAAAATACTACAAAAAATCTGAAATTATGTATAAATATTTATGTTTGGATGAATAACATTTTGAAATTAACAAACAGAACAATCATATTACAGGATATAGAAACGAGATTTAAAAGGTGAATCTTTAGCCCAGACTGGTAACTGAATTATAAAAATATAAAATTTTAAAAAATGAGTGATTGTCCGAAATATATTTTTTCATCAACAGTGTTGGTATAGGGTAATTAATAAAATATAAAGTTTGAGGGTTATTCGTCATACTGGGTAAAGGTTTTTACGGCATTTGAAAATTTAAAAATTCGTTCATCTATTGCTAGATTTTTTTAAATTTTCCATCAAATCAAAACTATCAAATCAAATCTATCTCCCGGTGTGAGAAACTATGTCATATTTGCCCCGTTTGACGGGGAAATATTTTTATAAGTATACAATGAGCAACTTAGGATTTTTACTTATTAGTTAATAAATTTTAATACTTATGACTTACTCTTGCTGCTTCCTCTACTTTTACTATTTCACTTAACTTCTACCTCTATTAGTATTATGGTTCCAACCTCCGAGTACAATCTTTTTATCGCTTGTTGTCTAGTGAAACCTGCATCTGTTGTGATGATCACTTAGGTAATAAACACGACTAAACATATTATTTTGGTTTCAGGAATTCACCTTATGGTCATTCCAGATTCTATTGATTCTGCTCACTTTGTTTTGGCACCACGAGCTATTGACTTATTGTAAGTGTTTTAAACGTTTTTTGTTATCAACTCATACACCAATGTCATATTTTGGCAACTTACTTTTTAAATTGATCGCGAAGTAAATTTAATATTTTACGGAACTGTATGAGTAGGAATTCTTGGCTCAACAATGGCACTAAACTTTTATATATGACTTTAGTTTTTGATATTTCATCTGTTCATGATTATTATTATTAACCTAATTTGTTTCCGAACATTTTTTGTATGACGTATAAGCATTTCTATAAATTTCTCTTCCCTTTTCTTTTCCTTTTTTCAACTATACTAGTTTTAAATAATGAATTGTAAATACAAAAACAAGAGTTTGGCTCCTTAAAACCTACGGTACGAGCCGTTTTGAATAAACGAAATTGTAAAAAAAATATCAGCATTTCGACATATCATAGATCTGCAGATGATTTTACGCAGAGATGAGACGTGTCGACGTACAGTCGTGACACCTTTAGAGCGAAAATTGAATGAAAATTTTACCAATCATTACACCCTGGGTATTTTTTCAGATTTTGTTTATAAAGTACAACTGAATTGAATTTTGTTTTTTAAAAGATTTTTTTCAACTTACTTTATTTACTAATTTCAATTTTTTAAAATTCGTCGTTGCACTTGAATTTTTAAGAAAACGAAGAATTTAGAAGCTCAGAAGTTTGACGCAAATACCTACAAATTTCATAATCATTTGCTCTTGTTGAATTTTTACATATGAGGGCCAAGAAGTGATTTTTTTTTCGAAAAAAAAGTTGCCTTTCATTCTTAAGCGTATAATACAAGAGGGCGCTCCGAGGGAGAAAAAAAATATAACATAACTTCAATCATACTGCTTTAAGTTCTAGAAATCTAGTCTAAATTGAAACGAGGTAATTCCAATTTAAACGTAAAATATAACAAGTAAGGGAGCCCCAGTGAAATAATATATCTAACAGTTTCACTATAAATATAAGTTAAGGGCCCCCCTTAGAATAAGTGTTGTCGAATTTTTCCCACATTTTTATTGGTAGGGCAAATCAGTACAAACTTTTTTTAAAACCTAGCTAAATCTGGGCAGTTTGTTTTGATGTTTTTTAGCACAAAATCCGAACAAATCAAGCAGCATCCAGTGATGCTTCGAAAAAAAAAATCTATAGATAACTCAAAATTTCATTTTTGTGGAAACTTGTCAACTTGTCGTTCGAATCGTGTTTAAAATTACAAAAAAAAAGCAAATTAGATAAAGATAGCTAAAGAAAATTTAGACCAATTTGAGTTTTCAGATTGAGCCAGATCATAGTTTGCGTTACTTGTTAAGTCCACCAATGAATAATACATCACTATCTCTTACTTATAAAGTAAAGAAAATATTGAACGAGTTACTAGCGAGTCAATCATTATTTTTTTAATTTGAAATATTTTTTCCACGTTTAAAATAATGTTAGAATTCTACGAAAGCTAGAATAACGGGGGCTAGAATAATAATAAAACCGAACAATCTGGAATGCTTACTTTATAAGCATGCCTAAGTATTAGTATAAATAAGGCAAAATTATTCTTAGCTTTTTGATCATTATTGAAATTTGCGTAGATTTAAACGCTCTACACCCTTTTCCCAATATGTAATTAATTTTGAACAATCAAACATTAAAAAATTATTGTAGACAAATCGGCTATACTCAAGTGATTTTTCATTCCAATTTCAGTTTGTGATTTGAAATTTTTAATGAAACTTTTCCCAATTTAACCCAAGTTTTATAGTATTGATTCTGGTGAACTTTTATCTTCAAATTATCCTCTACTAACGCAAATTATCGAAAATCAGCATATTATTTTCTTGTTGGCCGATCTCAAATTATTTTTTATCATAAAAGCACACTCACAGTTGAATTACGTATTTCTTGAGTGATTCCCTAAACACCAATATGATTTTAATCTTATCTTCTCCCTTATGTTTCAGTGTTTTGAACATTTGGTCACATTTCGAAGAGCATAAGCATAATTGTAAATAATCCGCATTATTTATTCAATTTCAAACACATTGCATGAAAACGATATTTTTTTTTGTTTTTTAAAGATATGAAATTGAAATAAAAATAATATTTGAATTACAGATTTTGCAATTCCTGCTTTGGCGGCTCTGATTGCCACTTTGTTCTTAATTTTGAAGTAGATATTCATTTGTTTTCTGTTTCTCGAATCTTGATTCGAAATTATGATTTTAATTAGAGACACTGAATTGTGGTTCTGAATGAATTCCGATTTTTGTTTTCGAATTGTACTCTTGAGCTCTGTAAAATACTCGATTATCACTTAACAGGAAATCTCCGATTGCCAGTTGGGTTACGACCAAAATTGCGTGAACGACTTTACACTGACAGTAAACGTTGCCTCTCGCGACGACGATGCTATTCGAACTAACGAAGCGATAGTTCTGTTAGTGCAGGGGCAAACATATAAAGGGATGTTCTAAATTTTAAGGCGTAACGAGGGATGATCAAATCTAAACAGAGGTAGTATTTAAACATCTTAATTTATCCATTCCTCACAAACTCTTATACCTTTATCTTCATGGAATTTGAATTCATTCCCATTTTTTTGTTTTCTAATATCTAGTTCTAACTCTAAAATCTTAATGTTATTTCCCAATTGTCATGATTTTATTCTGCTTTCGATCCTTCTAATCAGCTTTCGATGATTTGCGAATAATCAGGAAAAGAAAAACATGTTAAATAATATATAATAAATATCTTTGATGTTTTTTAAATCAGAAAATTTTGGGAGATGATAGAGTTATTAAATAGATTGGAATCAATTTTTGCTTTACTCAGAGTTTTAAGAAAGATTAACTATTATGCAACATTTGCACGTGATGTACTTACAATAATTGTTTGAAGACACCAGACATAATTTTTATTTCAATGCAATATACTAAGCTTGCCAGATTTCCGTTTGACACAAAAAAATTGTGATAACTCAACTCCAGTTTTTTGTATTGTTTTGTAAGTTATGTGAATAAATCTGACAAAAACTGGGCTTTCAAAGATTTTCGGTTAACCGGACTGGACCGCAACTTTTCAAAATTTTGAAATTGATTATTTGAACATGCCCGTATAAAATCGGATAATCAATATATTATGTTTTCTCTGGAACAGCATATGAAAAAAAAAAATGCAATTTTTCAATTGGTTCAATTAAAAGGACTCTTTCTATTGCTTTGATTCAGTCGAATCATTCGACCAAGTAGGCTCACAACACAACAGAGGGGAAAATGGCATCCAAGCCGTTCGAGCCAAACATGTTTTTAAAGTTGAAGAAGAGTATCGCGGGATTATGGATGAACTTTTCATTTACCGTGGTTGAATTAAAAGGAATCTTTCGATTGCTTTGATTCAGTTCAATCATTCAACCAAGTAGGATAACAACACAACAGAGCACTAATTGTTTAAATTTAAACTGGAGAGCTTTGGAATTTTAAGGTGTTGATTGAACATCTTAATATTTATTCACCTTTAGAAAATATTTTGGGGAGATAAGTATGTCCACGTGGACATGACAAAACGCCTACCCCCTTCTCCGTGGACAAGCATGTACATTTTCATACACCCCCCCTCCCCCTAAGTTGTACCAGTGGTATGTGAACGGCCCCTTTTTAAATTTCATTTCCAATTAAATTTAAAAAAAATCTGGTCTGTTGATTTTAAATTATGGGTGATTTTGAATTGTTATCGAACTTATTGAACACCCCTTTAGATAAACGGTCATAAAATTCAAACTCACCACTCTAAGTAACTCAATAAAAGTTATTTGGTGAAGTTCAGCGAATGGAAAGTAACAGCTATTTGAGTTTGGTGACCGACTTTTGTTTCGACCTTGGGTCTTTAAGTGTTAATAACATGCTTAGAGAACCATTGAAAAAATCTTCAATTTTTATTTTTTTACCTTTTTTCTCATGAAATGTATGACAGTAGTAAACCTTATTAAATTTGATGACAGTTGTTACATGGAAAGCTACCTGATTGTTAACTGCCATAAAAATGTCAATATATGAAGATTTCAATTAGGTATAAGCCTTTGGCTGAAGTTGGCAGCTTTTATGCATAAAAACTAATGAGTATCTACTCACGGTAAAATGATGAAGGTGATACTTGCCACATTAGGCAAATTATGTGAATTCCCCATGAGCCGCTGCTGCCACAATGCGTTATCAAGTTGTTAGCTTTTTATGTCTCTTCATGAATGTCTTTCTTGCAAGTGCTGCACCAAGAAAAAAAACGAGCCTAACGCCTCTTTTTTTACGTATGTACCAACTTAAGGTCGATTTAGGTGTATCTCAGGGGTTCACTTGAGGTTATTATCCAAAATAATGCTGCACCTGAGCAATTACTGCAAAAATTCTTTTAGCCAAGTACGGACATAGTAAAATTTCAATTGCCGCCGACAACAAGTCTAGTCAGAGATCGAGGATTGTTGCTACTTTCAAACAGTGTTATGGCAATGATGACTGAGTATAGAGGAGCTTAATAGTTGGTTCATTATAAATTCGTCACGAGCTGTGGCAAAGAAGAATGAGGAAAGGATCGTCCCAGCTGGAACGAAAAATCATTCAAAACCGGATCGGAGCGAAACAGATGGACGACCAAAACTTTGTTTGGGTGTCGATCCATTCACCTTGAACTAGGGAATATTGATCGTGTTTTTTTTCGCCAATCGAAGGGATTGAATTCGAATCCAACCACCATTAGAAACAAGTTTAGGCCCATTTGTTTACATTTGAATGAGCGTATATTAATTATTTTATTCCGAATTCGTAATATGGTCGCTGGTTGCCCGCGCCAGTGTATAACACGTGGAATGAGAGAATGAAATGAGCTTAGCCAGATTTGATATGAGCAACGAATTTGAACATCCTTCTTGAAAAAAATGTGTTTACCAACACAATGTCTCTCAGTTGTATTCAAGATAACAGAATAAAAACAATGATTAAATTCTTGCGTGTGATTGATGGGTTTAAAAAAATTGGAGCATAGCTGCAAAAATTCAACTACAAATTCCTGCTTAGTTGAAAACTGTGAAAGCTGAATGATTCCGGCACGGACATTTTCGCATAATAGGTGCTTTTTGAATTCCATGGTGCTGTGAATGGCTAAGCTATAAGGTTTTCTAAGGTGTGCATCGTGGTGTAAAGACACAACATGCAATTTAGAAGACTGCATGTGGGAACTTCTGGTGCCGGCTTACTTATGAATTTGCTAACTATGCGTGATAATTATTAACTTCGTGGTGTGAAGGCTACAAGTTTCTTCAACAAAATATTTGACTAGGAAACAAACCCACTAACAGTTATGATAAGGTACAATAAGATATGTCTAAGTACTTGAAACACATCAAAACACATTAAAATTTTATCAGCTTTTAAAATGAGGTATTTAAGAAAATTTTAGTAATGACCTTTAACATTAAGAATTGTAAATAAGTTTTACCGAATATTCTGTTTTACCGAATACAGCATTTTTTCGTGCTTACTAGAGTGTTTGTAGCAAAACTGACTTCAAGTTTTTAATAATAAAGTTTCTATTTTCTTCCAATGTCATTATTTCTAATTTTAATTGTCTATTGTGAAAATGCAAGATGTGTGCGCTTTCAAAAATTAAAAAATAGTTCTAAATTTCCTCGTTACCTACTCTTTACTCTACGTTTCGAATACAGGTTCATTTTCCTTTTAAGGCAACACGCTCGAAAACTTTGTTCTGCCTAAATCGAACCGTGCAAAAGTCGATCGAATCAAAATCATAAAGGTTTTGTAAAAATGGAAAATATAAGGTAATGTGATTTAAAAAAAGATTGACATACAAAAAAACATGCAAAAGTGCTGAATTGTGTGGGTGTTTTTTAAACTTTGTCTACCTGAAGTTCAGTAAAATTTATTGCAATAATAAGTTCCAATTTTGATGACGGCGTCCTCAAAAGTTCATGTTCGGAATTGAAATTTTTAATTTGGAACAAAAACTACAGTTTCGAATCAAAATTTGTAATTTGTTCTCGAAATTTTCATTTTGCTGGAGCTCTATTTTTTTTTTAATTTTTATCTATATATGATCAGCAGTCTTCACGAAAACATGTACCGAGTGCGAACTTGAGTGCGGAATACCAGGCGCAAGTTTTCTCTGAACTTGCACACAACCTTGTACTTGGGTTTAGCTCGAACCTAAACTCGATCACTTTTATTGTACCCGAGTGCGCGCCCCTATGTTCGTAACATGGTTCGCTTCGGGTTCGTACCGAGTTTTATACTCATAGTGGTTGGCTGAGCTGAGATTGAATGTGTCTGCCTGGGTTGGGTATGCATGGGAGTTGAATTCCAGTTTTCTTCAGTTAGTTTTTCTATCGTTTGTGTGTATGTTATTCAATTTCACTGCTGTTTTTTGAGCATTTTTGGAGTTATGCATGAGGTGGTAAAACCGAAGTATATAAATGGTTGGTTTATGAAAATTGTTGTTGAAATAACGTTTTTACCGTCTTTCAAACTTCGTTTAAATGACCTATATTTTTAATGTGATATTGGGCTCTGAATCGGAGATTTTTTTTGTTTCGATTATAGTCGTTTTACCATCTTTATGGCATTCGCGACTTAATCAACGTTGCAGTTGGCGGATCGTTATTGAAAAACTATCCGGTACAACTGTGTTCGATGTTTACTCTTGGGCTCGAACTCGCGGACATCAGCTCACGAGACAACAGACTTGCCTACTGAACTATATCACAATCCATGAATCGGAGAATGAAATTTAAAAAAAATCTGAATAGAACAGTTTTTAAGTTATGCTCAAAATATGAAATTTTGAAAAAATTTAAAAAGTACTTGTACTGAAATTCATAACGTGAAATCGAAATCCTTTATTTGCATATTAAAGGTGAAAAAATTTACTATCAATCATGCAAACTTTATTTTTGAGTGTGATTAACAGTATTGTTGATATTAGTGACTTTATGATAGAAAAAATTATAAAAAACGCATTTTAATAGAGAAAATTTTGTTTCAGCTTTAGTTTCAGACTCGAAGGTAACATGTTAAAAATTTTCTTTTGTACTTAAATATCAGTTTAAAATAAAGATTTCAAGTGGTTGTTTATCAAAATCGCTTGAAAATTGAAAACATTATGGTTACTTTACCATAACAGGAGATTTTGCATTTTTGAATAATTTGGCAAACCACGGTGTACTTATCATAGTATAGGAAGAATAAAACATGGTAAATTTCACTCGCTCCAAGTCAAAGTTAAGTATAAGTGTACCAGAAGATATTAGTCTCTCAAACGTGAATAGGATTTTGAGGTATTTTGTTTAGGAAGAACAAAAAATACTGGTTTTTCATTAATAACTTTTTTCTTCTCTGGCTGGTTGCTTCTTAGGAATAATTTTCTTAAAACCTGAATTTAGAAAAATATTTCACTCGAAGACTGTAATCAAAATGGACTTAGAACAGATAAGTTATTGCGATGGTAACATTCTTATATTGTTTGTTTTATACGGAACTTGAATGTTGATATAAAACAAAGATTTTAGGTCTTATTTATCAAAAATCGGTTGAAAGTTGTAGAAGTTATGGTCAAGGTTGCCGAAATCACAGAATAATCTATAATTTCACAGAATTTTGAGGATATTTTCGTCACAGATTCTATGTCATAGAACAAAATATTTACAGATTTTTGATATTTTGAATACTTTTTCAAACTAATAAATTTTCATACCAATACTTACTTTGGATTTCTGAATCAAATTCACGAAAATGTTATAAAGTTAACACTTTTTATTGATTTCTATGATATTTATTGTAAAAGTAAGCATATGCTAAATGTTTTTCAGTGAAAATCGTATTAAAAAAACATTACAGAATCTTGTCACAGAATTTTGGAGCCAAATCAAAGAAATATAGAACTTTTTTTAAAAAAAAAAAAAAAACACATAGTTTTTCCGGTTATGGGTACTCTACGTAAGTAATATTAGCATAGGAAGAATAAAACATGGTAAATCTAACCAGCTTCAAGCTAAAATTAAACATTGCCTTACCAGAAGTTCACAAGCCTAATTAAGCAAAATCTGAAGGGGTTGCGATTGAGCCTCACGCGTGAATGGGATTAAGAAATATTTTGCTCGGAAGATGCACAAAAATTAGATTTTTCATTGATAACTTTTTCATCCACTAGCCGATTAATTTTTTTAAATAATTTTCTCAAAGCCTGAATCAAGACAAACATTTTACCCGAAGACAGTATCACGATTGGAATTGAAACAAGAAAGTTACCTAAGATCAAGCGCTTACACTTTCTGCATTTGATTCCGTTTCCTGGATTCTGAACATGGATGTGCGCACACGGATTCGCACCCGAGTTCGAGCACGAGCTCGAACTTGCACCCTACACTTTGAGTGCGGTGAGTTTAAATGGGTGCGTGTTGAACTTGCGCCTCAAAAGTTGTGTGCAAGTAAGTACAAAAACTTGCGTGCACTTCGCACCCATGTTGTACCGTGAAGACTGATGATCAGGGAAGCAAATCGATCAGATCTGATAATGAAAATTGATTTATCACTTGTTTAACACTTAGCGATAAATATGAAAACGCGATGAATTCTCATCCCTTTCCAATGCCGATCAAGATAACTCGCCCAGAATTTTTTTTTTCTTAGTCAGTTCTAGTTCTGAGAATATTCTCCGACAAAACTGCAAGCGATCAAGAGAACAAACGCAAAAAGAGTGCTTTTACTACCAAGCTATTTACGTCCATTCTGACTCTCCATGCCCTTGACTCCATCAGTGATATCAACCTTGGGGCAGTTCACATACCACGTGGACAACTTAGGGGGAGGGGGAATGCTTGAAATGTCCACGCTTGTCCACGAAGAGGCGGGTAGGGATTTGGGTCATGTCCACGTGGACATACTTCCAAAATATTTTCTAAAGGTGAATAAATATGAAGATGTTTAAATCAAAGTCTTAAAATTGCAAAGCTTTCCAGTTTAAGTTTAAACCATTAGTGATAATTTTTTTTTTCAAAAATTTTTTAGGCCAGAACAAATTTCAAATCCTTCTTTTGTCACTTGGAGTAGGAACATAGCGAGGGAGGGGAGGATAATAAAAAATAAGACGAAAAACAAATAAATTGGAATGAATCGAACGAAACATTGTATGCAACTAAATTGCATACTATTATTGCACAAAACCTATAAATCAAGTAATTTTTTATCGAAAAACTCAATAAAATCAAGAAAACAAAAGGTAATAAAACTCCCGTCTTTTACAATTTGCTTTTTGCTCTTATAATCTTTCGAATATTTGATAACATTTTGAAAATTATCATAAAATACATCAAACTTCATTTATTTCCCCCTTCGGGTTTTCTGGAAATTTCGAAAGGGGAGGAGGGTGGGGGAGGGGTGTTGACAAAAGAAGAAATTGATATTTGTTCCGGCCGTTTTTTTTTTAAATCAACCATTTCAATAACAAAAAGGCGAACAGTAGTGTTTCTAACTGTCCAATTAGATTTAGAAAAAAAAATTTCAAATCTATCAATGTGGACATCCGGGGAGAGGGGTAGGATTGCCAAATGTCCACGCTTGTCCACGGAGGGGGAGGAGGGTGGGAGGGTCCACGTGGTATATGAACGGCCCCCTTCCAGATTTTGTCAGGATCTTCCAGACTTTTTGAACTTGGACATTTTGTAGGTTGGAAACCTGAAACCTCTGGACTTCCAGACTTTCAGACTTTTGTCATTTCTTCCAGACATTTCCAGATTTTTGAGTTTCGACAGGAATTTTTTGACAAAACTGTGAAAATTCAAAAGTTTTGTAGCAAAATGACAGAAAATGATTGGAATTAGGAATTGAAGAGTAAGAAATGCCACGAACATTGATGTAAAACAGGAAGTTTAGTATAAAACGTAGAACCGCCGACAACATCACAATAGTCTTAGGCATTTATAGAATGTATGATTATTATCAAGTAAAGAGTGTTCTTCCCTAGACTGCAATATTACGATCTGGCGACAAAAAAAGAAAGGTCGCCACTTATAAAGTTCGCCATCCAGACTTTTCCAGACATTTTTTCAAAATCTTTCAGACATTTTAGAAAAACAGTTGACATCACTGAACTCCATGCAAAATAGTTTTTGATTCTTCATTCCACGTTTTTTAGTGGTTATGTTATTTATTTTCAAGAGTGGTTTCGAGAATCAGTGATGTGTTAGAGATTATAGTGAGGGAAACAGCTTGCTAGTAGGAAATTCGAATGGTTGCATTTGAGAGTTCATAATTCTTTTTAAAATTTCTAATTAAAACAGATATTATCAGGAGTTTCCTTTGGAAATGGTGAGCTGAAATTCCGCGGTAGCTGTTAACATCTCTCTTGTCACCCTTCTTGTGAACAAGAAACATGTGGTCTTCTTTCCACAGCGAGGGAAAGATTCCGCCATCCAGCGATAGTTGGAAGATACCTATACAGAAAAGGAAACAGAAAAAGTGGCATAAAATGCTTCAAAAAAGTAGCAGGTATACCATCCGGGCTCACAGATGTAGAGTTTTTCAGCTTAGCTGTCGCTTTCAATATCGATGCATCGTCGATATTATGATACCATTTAACGAAGAATCTACAAGAAAAATATTTCTCACAGATCTAGCCAGTTGCTCAGGAGAAATGGATCCAGTTGTAACAATGCTAGAAAACCTCTCGGCATTTAGATCGCAAATTTCGGGATCAGAGTTCACTGTGTCGCTGTTCAGGAACATGTGAGGCGGAAGCCCTGATTCATTCCGCTGGTTTTTCACGTGCTTCCAAAATGATTTCGGGCTGCTCTTGAAATTCTGTTGAAACCGATTAACATAGTTCTGGTGGCAACGCTTACTGGATTTCTTGTAGGAAGAATTCCATTTGCGATATTTGTCCTTAGTGTTGAGGGACTTGTGCTTGTTGTAGTTACGTAGTGCGCGCTGTTTAGCCGTCTTAAGTAGACTTTCAGTAACCCAGGGGGTCCGTAGATTGGTAGCCGTGCTGCGTTTCGGCACATGGCGATCGATGATCTAATTCAGGATGTTCGCAAACGTCTCGGCAGCTGCACTAGGATGAAAAATTCGAGCTCACCCTCCCAATCAATGGATTGCAGGACGAGAGATATTGCTTCGAAGTCAACGTTCTTAAAATCGTGATAGAAAGATGCGGTTTTCTCTTCTGAGACCTTTAGTTTAGTGACATCGAATGAAATCACTAGGGCTGAATGATGCGGGTCAGTTTTAACAAGAGGAACTGGAGCTGATTCAATCGGCGGATTCTTGATCCCTTCGTTCTAAAGGGTGATACGGTCAAAATTTGGTCAAGGGAAAACGCGTGAAAACGATGAAATCGTTTATTTAAAAAATCAAATTAAATTACTTTTTCAAGTTTAATAAGAATACAAGTCAGGAAAAATATTCAGTTAGGCTTCCGCTTTCCCAAATCTGAATTTCCGGGCCTTACGCTTAACTCCTGCCATCAGATTTTGTACAGCCACCTTGTCCACCTTCTTCGCCGCAGAAAGCCAGTTTGCCTTGAACTGCTGCTTATCCTTAGCAGTTTTTTTGGTCTTCCTTAGGTTCCGCTTGACAATAGTCCAGTATTTCTCAATTGGGCGGAGCTCTGGCGTGTTGGAAGGGTTCTTGTCCTTGGGAACCACCTGCACGTTGTTGGCGGCGTACCACTCCATGGCCTTTTTACCGTAATGGCAAGACGCCAAATCCGGCCAAAACAGTACGGAACGACCGTGTTTCTTCAGAAAAGGCAGCAGATGTTTATTCAAACATTCTTTCACATAAATTTCTTGGTTGACAGTCCCGGAAGCTATGAAAATGCTGCTTTTCATGCCACAGGTACAGATGGCTTGCCAAACCAGATATTTTTTCGCGAACTTTGACAGTTTCATGTGCTTGAAAATATCTGCTACCTTTCCCCTTCCCGGAAGGTTCTTGTAGTCGGCTTTCACGTAGGTTTCGTCGTCCATTACCACGCAGTCAAACTTCGTCAGCATCGTCGTGTACAGCCTCCGGGATCGCGCTTTGGCCGTTGTATTTTGTTTATCATCGCGATTTGGAGTCACTACCTTCTTGTAAGTCGATAGTCCGGCTCGATTTTTGGCTCGATGCACGGTTGTAGACGATACACCCAGCTTATTTGTGGCATCTCGGAGAGGTTAGGGTTTCGCTTGAAACTACCGGCAACTCTCTTTGTCGTCTCAGCGGCTTCCGGTTTTCGATTTCCCCCTATCCAGACTTCCTGGCTGTCGACAAACGTTCCCCAAACACTTTAATTACATTTGTAACGGTTGATTTGGCAACTTTTAGCGATTTTGCCAGCTTTGCGTTGGAGTTGCTCTGATTTTCGCAATGCGCGAGCAAAATTTCGATACACTGCTCTTCTTCCTTGTACGGTATTTTGACAACTGATAAGTGAATTCCAAAATAAAAATAGAAGCAACATTCTACACACACACACACACACCTTCAAAATGAGGGGTGTTCAGGTTTTTTAAATGCAAAATTGTAAGAAATACGTCAAGATGATATTGACCAAATTTTGACCGTATTACCCTTTACCATACGGCCGTTTTCATTTTCTATTGTATTGATCTGTCAAAGAGTTGCGGTACTCAAAGATGTTGGAGGATGCCTAGAATGAAGAACGAGCAGGTTCCGGAAATAAAAAGCCGTTTGTGGAGGAGCACCATTTCAAACCAGGCAGATTGAAGTCACCGATGATAAGTATGTCGTCTTCCGGAGTGCAAATTGATCTTACTTTAGACAGGCAGAACGAAAAAGATTAATCTAAAACCAAGTCTCCAGAATGATCAGAGGGCACGTACACTACGCACAAGTTTCCGATCTCCGAAATCAATGCGAATTCAAACAAGTTCTAAATTATTCCAGGAATCGCCTTCAATTGGCTGAGCAGGAAATGTAGATTTCACGGCTAGTAACACTCCACTTCCAGTAAACTTTTTGCTGCGGTTCTGCTGCGGGGACTACGCTCGCAACGGAACACTGCGTAATCTGGGTGATAATCTGATTACAGAGGGTCTGGTCGTTGAGCCAGGTTTCGGTGAAGGCAATGACGTCGTAGCAGGAACACGAAGTCGCCAACAAGAAGTCAACCAAACAACTATTAACACCATCTGGTAGAAATTGTTGAAGGGTTCGGACGTTGCGCGGGATCGACGATCACTGGAAAGGTAAATTCCATCACGTGGGGAAGAACACTTAGTGATGTCATACTTGCGCTGGCTGCAGAACCTCTTCACCACAGACAAACTCAGGACTAGGACGACTGTTGACGCTGGCAGGAAACAGCGCGGCTGAGTTGAAGAGCTCAGGGGTCTCCGTAGTTCCTAGTTCTTTGCGTCCCGGTGCTGGAGGCCTGGAAGAAGTCGTAGGATTAACAAGCTTCGGAAATTTAGCGGGATGCATCTGTGGTGGAACGGAAACAGGATACGCGAATGGAAAGTTCTAGACATGAGCTGGTACTTGCCTGTAAAAGAGGCCTGGAGAACCGCGTCACCTCCAACGAACTCAGCGCCAGGACACTTATAACCTCAACATCAGATCTTAAACCTTGTATCAGACGAACTACTAAACCGATTCCTTCAAATTTTACATTATTGAATTATTTTGAGGCTCAAAATTTTGTATAAGTTATTTTGATCTTAAGAATTTTAATCTTAATCCGCTCTTGAGTGTCAATATGACACTATTTGGAAGTTTGATAGTCGAAGACTTTGTCTCCACAAGCAACTGCGGTCGAAAAGACTTAGCCCTCGCACGAAGTGTAACCCGTATATGACGCTCATTAGACCGGTTGTTCTCTACGAGCACGAGACATGGATATTGCTCGAGGAGGACCTGCGTACACTCGGAGTATTTGAGCGACGAGTGTTAAGAACCATCTTTGGCGGCGTACAGGAGAACGGAGTGTGGAGGCGAAGGATGAACCACGAGCTCGCGCGACTCTACGGCGAACCCAGTATCCAGAAGGTGGTGAAAGCTGGCCGGAAACGCTGGGCAGGACATGTTGCGAGAATCCCGGACGACTGTCCTGCAAAACAGGTGTTCGCTACGAATCCGGATGGAACAAGACGAGCGGGGACGCAACGAGCGAGTTGGTTAGACCAAGTGGAGAGTGATCTGGCGAACGTGGGGTGCCCGAGGAATTGGAGAACGGTTGCCATGGACCGAGTGAATTTTAGGAATTATGTTCGTCAAGTTATGTCGTGAGACGAAATACTATGTAAATAAAAATAATGGAAGTTTGACGGCTTCCAATTTCTTCGGGGACCTTCAATTGATTCCTGAAACCTTTGATGTGCTTTAATTTTGCATCATTACTTTTCAATTTGCTTAAAACCGCTATAGTTTTCTGGTTTCTCAACATATTTTTACAAAATGTATGGTATTGGAAACCTTCAGTTTTCCGTTATTCAAAGTACCTATAAGAAAAAAAAAATACTTAAAAACATGCTTCGGAAAAAGACGGTATGTAGATCACCTACAGAATTTAAATGCTAAAATAAACTTAGATGGTTTTTCAAAGGTTTAATAAATGTTTTCTTTCAATAATTTTCATCTCATCTTGTAAATATTTACATCAAACCGCCTTTGGAAACAACATATCTCCACCGACCGTCCTTCGGAATAAAAATAAGTTCCATCCCATTAGATACCTACAGCCCATCCTCCGAGGGATGATGCTCCCAGATATCAGCTCATTTGCATACGAGCGCTTAACTATCTTCAATATATGCACGGTTGACAACCTTCAACCCATCTATCGGATGGGTTTGACCGGTCCGGCTGCCACTAGACAGGTCTCCCCTATCCCCAATCCTCCAAGCACGATCGACAACCTTCTTCTAATGTGATTTTTTCCACTCTCTGTTTGATTTCATTCTCGTTCTGCAGCATAATGCCTCCGATTGAGGTGTTACAGCAACAAAAACCGAAGCCGGACCAAAGCAAGAAGATGCCAGCGGCCAAAATCGGAACGAAAATGGCAACAGGTGACGACGATGACAACAACAACAACACATGCAGCATCGCCAAAGGCAAACCGACAGCGAACATTTCGGAAGTCAACCTACTGACCGATTCAGAAACAAGAATCGCAACAGCAGCAACAGGAGAATTGTTTCCGGGTGAAGAACATAAACTGAACAAACTGGAAGCCCTGCGGAATCTGGTTGAAAGTAAGTGATTGTTTTTTGCTGGTCAGTTTTATTTTTTTTATTGGATTCTCGATGCTCTGTCATTAATGAACGCTAGACGAATTGATTAGCTCGGTTTCAGAAAAGCGTCAAGAGCTTAAGAGATTTTATGGTTTTATTATATGTACTAGACGAAGCGTGTGCATGGATAAAAATTAATTAATCTACAAACGAGGTATTGTTAATCTATACATATATGAACAGATGCGATTAGAATACCATTAGCGAGTAACAAAGTATTCAGATACAAAATGAATCATTATTTATTCCATTTATTTCTGTCATATTCATGAAACAGTTCTGATCCATTAATAACAATAAACGATAAGAAATCAAACGCACTTCAAAAAACAGTTGTGGTATACTTCGTTTGAAGGTCACATCCGGTCTGGCTGATGTGATATGAAACTTCCGGTCATTCCAAGCTCTCCACTGTCTTCAAGTGACAATGTGATGATGATTAAATCACCGGCATCAGTTCAATCCTTTTCATGCAGACGAAGCACGTATGAATCGGTATCAGTCAAGTGATTTATTTCCACAGGCAACGTGCTTCGAGTGGCTAATCTTCGGAAACACTCGCGAGATTTGGAACGACAGAAATAGTTTGATATCAATTAAGAGTTTTTTCTCCAATGTCTTTAGTAACATAACTCAGTTTTTTTTAAAGTAATTTAGGTTTGCAATAGCAAAGAATCGATTTTTTTGACAATTATCCAATAATCTAGCAACAGGTGATTAAAAATCATAAATTTTCATTGATGTTTTGTTGTTGGTAAATTTATGTTTTTTCTGGTTCTGCTACTTCGATTTTGTTTTGAACAAATTGAACATCAATGTCCTAATCTAGAGCAGTGATTTACAAGGCGGTGTTTCTACCGCCTCTAGCTGGGAGGGCCATACGGAAGCTTTCGAAAACCCAGCTTTCATATATTGAGCGGAACCGTCTTCACAATCCGCAAACATGACGGACGGTTTGTATATATCCGATTTATACCATTTATACCGACTTCAAGTAACCATTTTTACGATCGTTTACTTATTTGGTAGGAATTGCGTTTCGCTTTAACAATTGTTAACGACTTGAGCTATCATTTCTAATGCGATTTTGTGTTTACTGGGGAGTGTTGAGCACAATTTTGAGTTGGAATTTTAAGGTTCAGTATGCAGTTAAATTATGTTTATAATTTTTTTTTCCATATAAGACCGGACGAAAGAGAAAAATGAACCGCACTGCACGAATTATGCAAGCAAATGATTTTATTGATAATCTTGATTTTTTTGATTTTTTTTTTATTTTCTTGTTTTTCAAAATGTTCTAGACTTTTTTTGATTTTCTTGATATTCTTGTTTTTTTTTTGTTTTTTCTTTAATTTTTTTGATGTCCTTGATTTTCTTAATTTTTTTGATTTTCTGATTTCATTGAATTTCTTAACTTTCTTGATTTTTTTAACTTTCTTGATTTTCTGGATTTTATTACATTTCTTGATTTTCTTAATTTTCTTGATTTTCTTTATTTTCTTGATTATTTTTTTATTTTCTTGATTTTCTTGATTTTCGTAATTTTTTTGATTTTTTTGATTTTTTTGATTTTCTTGGTTTTCTCGATATTCTTGGTTTTTTCGATTTTCTTGATTTTTTGATTTTCTTGATTCTCTCAATTTTTTTTATTATTTTTGATTTTAAGATTTGTTTTAATTTCTTTATTTTCTTGATTTTCATGATTTTTTTTCTTGGTTTTTTTGATTTTCTGCATTTTCTTTATTATTTTAAGTTTTGTTGGTTTATTTTTGATATCCTTAATTTTCTTGATTTTTTTCGATTTTTTTTTATTTTCGTGGTTTTTTTGGTTTTTTTTTATTTTTTGATTTTTATTTTATTTTCTTGGTTTTTTCGATTTTCTTGATTTTATTTATTTTCTTGATTTTTCGATTTTCTTAGTTCTCTTGATTTTCTCGATTTTTTTGATATTCTCGATTTTCTTGATTTTTTGATTTTCTTGATTTTTTTGATTTTATAAATTTTCGGGAAAGTCTTAGTTTTCTTAATATTTCTGATTTTTTTATTTTCTTGATTTTCATGTTTGTATTACAGACCCCGTTCGATTTTGGCAACACGCTCGTACATTTTGTGTTGCCAAAATCGAATGTTGCCAAAATCGAACGGTTTTTTTTCTTCACTTTTTTTTCAGTTATTTTTACAAAATAACTAACATTATTATCAAAAACGTTATTTTTAGTCAATTTCCGACCATTTCTAGTAATTTTTTATTTTTTTTCATCATGTTTTTGATGCATTATTCACTTATCTTGTTTTGTTTATAATGTTTGTTTTCATTTGTCATATTTGCTGTTTTTTTCGTTCTTCATCATTTTTTAGTTGTTTTTAGTCATTTTCAGTCTTTTGTTTGAATTTGTTTTTTCACTTTTTGAATTTTTCATCTTTTTGTCATTTTTTAGTACTTAATAAAATTTTTAAAAAATTTTTGTTTTTATTGTTGCATTTTATCACCATTTCAGAACACAAAAACGTAATAGTGGTATTTGTCTGATTTAAATTGGCTCTGTTATAACGAAAACTAAATTGTAATGTTGTTTCTAAAAACCGTTCGATTTTGGCACATGTGCCAAAATCGGATGTTGCCAAAATCGAATGTTGCCAAAATCGAATGTTGCCAAAAACGAACGGGGTCTGTATTTTCTTGGTTTTCTTGATTTTCTTGATTATTTTAATTTTTGTTATATTCATGATTTTCCTGATTTTCTTGATTTACTTTTTTTTAATTTTCTTGATTTTCCTAATTTTTTTGATTTTCTTGATTTTTTTTATTTTCTTGATTTTTTTTGGTTTTCTTGTGTTTTTTTTAATTTGTTGATTTTGTTGATTTTCTTGATTTTTTGTACTATTCTTAGTTTTCTTGATTTTCATGATCTGTTTGATTTTCATGATCTGTTTGATTTTCTGGATTTTATTATTTTCTTGGTTTTCTTCATTTTTTTGATTATTTATTTTTTTTTGTATTCTTGATATTCTTAATTTTCTTGATTTTCTTGATTTTTTCGATTTTCCTAATTTCCGTGATTTTCTTGATATTTCTGTTTTTTTTTTATTTTCTTTATCTCTTGATTTGCTTGATTTTCTTTATATTTTCGATAGTCTAAATTTTCTTTCATTTCGTGTTTTTATAATTTTTATGATTTTGTTGTTTTTTTTTTAATTTTCTTGATTTTCTAAATTTCCTTGCTTTCCTTGGTTTTCTTGATATTATTGATTATCTTGTTTTATTGATTTATTTGATTTTTTTTATTTTCTTGATTTTTTTGATTTTCTAGATTTACGTTATTATCTTGATTTTCTTCACTTCCTTAATTTTCATAGTTTGCTTGATTTTCTCGATTTTGTATATTTTTTATTTTCTTGATTCTCTTGATTTTCTTGTTTCTATTTTTATTTTCTTTGCTTTATTTTTTTGTTTGTCTTTGTTTTTTTTCTGATATGCTTGATTTTTATGGATTTTCTGAATTTTCTTGATTTTCTCAAGTATCATGCTTTGCTTGATTTTTTCAATTTTCTTTTTTTTCTGGAATTTCTAGATTTTCTTGATTTTCGCGATTTTCTTGATTTTTCTGATTTTCTTGATTTTCTAAATTTTTGGGAAGGTCTTAATTTTTCTGTTTTTTTATTTTCTTGATTTTCTTGATTTCCATGAATGTATTATTTTCTTGATTTTCTTCAATTTCTTGATTATTTAAATTTTCTTGATTTTCTTAATTCTTGATTCTTGAAAATTTCTTGATTTTTTGAATATTCTAGATTTTTTGGTTTTCTTGATTTTCTTGGTTTTCTTGATTTTCTTGATTTTCTTGATTTTCTTGATTTTTTTTATTTTCTTGATTTTATTGATTTTCTTCACTTTTTTTAAACTTTTTGATTTTATGGATTTTATTATTTTCTTGGCTTTCTTGATTATCTTGGTTTCCTTGATTTAATTGATTAAATTGATATAATTAATTTTATTTATTTTATTGATTTGATTGATTTTCTTGATTTTCTTGATTTTCTTGATTTTATTGACTTTATCGATTTTATTGATTTTATTGATTTTATTGATTTTATTGATTTTATTGATTTTATTGATTTTATTGATTTTATTGATTTTATTGATTTTATTGATTTTATTGATTTTATTGATTTTATTGATTTTATTGATTTTATTGATTTTATTGATTTTATTGATTTTATTGATTTTATTGATTTTATTGATTTTATTGATTTTATTGATTTTATTGATTTTATTGATTTTATTGATTTTATTGATTTTATTGATTTTATTGATTTTATTGATTTTATTGATTTTATTGATTTTATTGATTTTATTGATTTTATTGATTTTATTGATTTTATTGATTTTATTGATTTTATTGATTTTATTGATTTTATTGATTTTATTGATTTTATTGATTTTATTGATTTTATTGATTTTATTGATTTTATTGATTTTATTGATTTTATTGATTTTATTGATTTTATTGATTTTATTGATTTTATTGATTTTTTCAATTTTTTTAGTTGTCTTGATTTTTTTGTTTCCTTGATTTTTTGGATTTGCTTGATTTTCTTGATTTTCGTGATTTTGTTGATTTTGTTGATTTTCTTAATTTTCTTGATTTTCTTGATTTTCTTGATTTTCTTGATTTTCTTGATTTTCTTGATTTTCTTGATTTTCTTGATTTTCTTGATTTTCTTGATTTTCTTGATTTTCTTGATTTTCTTGATTTTCTTGATTTTCTTGATTTTCTTGATTTTCTTGATTTTCTTGATTTTCTTGATTTTCTTGATTTTCTTGATTTTCTTGATTTTCTTGATTTTCTTGATTTTCTTGATTTTCTTTTTTTTAATTTTCTTGATTTTATTGATTTTTATGTTTTTTGATTTTTTTGATTTTCTTGTTTTTTTTATATTTTTTCATTATTTTTCTGAATTTCTGGATTTTCTTGGCTTTCTTCATTTTTTTTCTTGATTTTTATGGTTTCCTCAATTTTCTTGATTTCCATGATGTATTTTCTTTTTTTTTATTTTCTTGATTTTCTTGATTTCGTTGATTTTCTTGTTTTCTTTTGTTTTCTTGATTTTTTTTATTTTATTGATTTTTAATTTTTTTTCTATTTCTTTTGGTTTTCTTGATTTTCTTGATTTTTTAATTTCATGATTTTCTTGATTTTCTAGTTTTTTTTTTCAATTTTCTTCATTTTCATGATCTTCTTGATTTTCTTGTTTTCTTAATTTTTTTTTATTTTCTTGATTTTTTTTTCTTGATTTTCTTTATTTCTCCATTATCTTGATTTTCTTGATATTTTTGATTTTCTTGATTTTCCTGATTTTCTTGATTTTCTTCATTTGCTTGATTTTCTTGATTTTCTCGATTTTCTTAATTTTCTTGATTTTTGATTTTCTTGATTTTCTTGATTTTCCTATTTTTTTTATTTGTGTGATTTTCTGGATTTTCTGGATTTTATTAATTTGCTTGATTTTCTTGTTTTTCTCATTTTCTTGATTTTCTTTATTCTCTTGTTTTTTTTTAAATTTTTTTTTCAATTTTCTTGATTTTAAAGATTTTCTGTACTTTCTTGATTATATTGACTTGCTCCATTTTATGGATTTTCTTGACTTTCTTGATTTTTTCTTCTTGATTTCATGGTACTATTTTAAAGATTTGCTTGTTATTTATTTATTTTTTGGCTAGTTGGATAACAACACTTTCTTACTTATTATTATCACACAAATTCTATCAAAATAATCGATTGCATTGATTGTTGGGAATAAGTATAGAAACAATTTTGTTAAAGAGAAATGAATGAGTAAAATGGAATAGTACAGCAAAATGTAGTAAAAATATTTATATTGAAATACCTATCTTTCAGTTCAAAAATATTGAAGAGGGCTCTCTTCATATATACAGGGTTGCCAACATTTTTTTTTCAGAAATTGAAGGAGCTTAAAAATAAAAATCTAGGTCTTTTTTTGTCACCGTTGTAAAATGTTATGGAGCTAACAAAAAGTTCGAGTTCAGGACAACAAAATTTTCTAAAACCAGTGATAAAACATTGATAAAAGATTTGAATCCTACGGAGTGTGAAGTTATTAAGTTCAAGGTTGGAGTGACGACGAGCAAGCACTGAATTTCTATTGAGTTTCGAACGGATCTGTACAAATTTACTGTAATAACAAAAAAAAAACCGACAAAATCAGGCTCATTTTCAAAAATCAGGGAAAAAAACGAGGCTTATCAGGTTATCTGGATAGACCTTAAAAAATCAGGCAAATCCTGAAAAATCAGGCACATTAGCATCTATGGAAGCAAGCTTACAGAATATTGAAAAGTCATTTAATTGCATTTTTGTCTTATCGGGAAATTATTAAAACACTTTTAAATGTGCTTCATGAAGCACATTTAAATTTTTTTTAATTATTTCCCGATAAGACTGAAAAGCCATAACCTTAAAATCATCCCGGTCGGAAAATAATTTAATAGGATATTGGAATAGATTACAAAAAAGGTTTTTTGCTACTATCTGTGCTGTCAATCTGCATTAATTTGAACGAAAAGTTGATCCACTTTAAATTTTCTTCCTTGAGGGCAAAACATGGTTAACTCAGAAAATGGCAACAAAAGCCACAACTCATTCCAACACCCCAACGTTCCAATTAAAGTGAACTTTTTACGCATCATCTGATTCAGTTTAGCTGCGGCCGGTGAAAATTCCTTGAATTTGTTTTGATGCTTTAATTTTTAATTTCCTTTTCTAACATGGTTTTTTTTCTGCCTTTCAGATCACGACGATTTCGTTCGCCGATCGGACGATTTGTTCTTAAGCCGGTTCCTGATCTGCTGCGACTGGAATGTGGACGACGCCTATCAGCGAATGTGCAAACTGTTCAAATTGAAGGTAGGTTTCAACTATGTACTGAGCTCGTACTTAAATGTTTATTTTACCTACCTGTAGCTTGTTGATCACTGGTTGATTGTTGAAGTGGTCCATTGAGAGTGCATCGCTAGACGAAAGTGCTTAGTCCGGGGTGGTTGTTGAATATTTATTTTTATTTGACACCTGGATGATTCCCTTAGCGACTGCCGGAATGGCTTAATTGAAAACCTTTTGAAATTGACAGTAGACAGACTGAAGTGGACGGCTACTGAAGGTTTCTTTAGTTTATGACTCAGACGCCAGTTGATTGATTAGCAATGAATGGATGTTTTTGTTATCGAGATTGTTTTTACTATTTATTGAAAAGAAAACAACATTTTTTCTATTTTTTTTTCTCTTTTCAAGCGAGAATATCCAGACTGGTTCACGCACAAACCTCTGGCGGACTACGAACCAATCCTTAAGCGCAACATAAAATTTGTCCTGGACAAACGGGATAAAAATGGACGTCGAGTTTTCGTGAGCCGGATGGGCAATTTGGATATCAACGTTTCGTCGGCCACGGATCTAGCACATCTGGACGAGCTGTGGGTGGAGTTCATGCTTAACGAAGTAGATACCCTGGAAAAGGGCGTCAGCTGCCTTATCGACATGAGTGGATACTCATTGAAGAGTCTCCGATACCTAACGCCAAGTAACATCCGGATCGGAACCCAAAAAGCGGATTTACTTCCCCTGAAGCACATGGAGTTCCATGTGGTCAATTCGTCGGCATTTTTGAACGCTGCCCTCGCCATCCTGTATCCGATGTTGAGCAAGCAGATCAAGGAGCAGGTTCACTTCCACTACTCCAACTGGGACTCGCTGCACAGTGCTTTGGGCAAAGAATGTTTGCCAGCTGAGTACGGAGGTACAAATGGAGCCACATTTGATTTTGAAAAACTCAACCGGCAGTTGCTTGATTTGGAAGCCCATTACGATGGGCTGCTGAAGTATGGATACGAGCTGAAGCCACATGTGGATCCGGCCAAGCATGCAGCGTTCTACCAAAACTTGGAAAAGATTAAGAGCAGTAGGAGGAAAACGAAATGCAAGAAACAGGATGAGGTGGTTGAGGAATAACTAAACCGGTCGATGTGTGAATTTGTTTTAATTTTTTAATTTAAATATAGCTTTAATTTTATTTGAAAGCTTTTACTGATCCGATTTTGTCCCCTTTTTTGTTCATGTAGTCCCGAAGCCACTGACTAAATCATTTTTATACTTGAAACCATCACAATAAATCGAGGAAAAAAATTAGAAAGTATAAATAAAATTACACATAATTTCACAAAAAGATGATAAACAGGTAAATGCAAAACACAATAAATACAGATTCAAATTTTCAATATTTTATTTTGGCAATTCATCATATATTTTTCAAAAGAATGTTCCTTATTCTTTGATAGAAAATTGCTTGAAAATAAATTTTATGCAGCACAAATGTCAATATTTCAGGAGCGCCAAAAAATGAATACAAAATTATAATCTAATTTAAATTTCGTACGAACCAGAATTTAAACTAAACTGTAAAAATTCATTGTACATTAAATAAATTTCAACAGATTTAAGAAGAATCAATATCAAAATTTTCTTATTCAAAAAACAATACCCTAGGTTTGGTTTAAAACAAAAGTTGGAAAAAATCAGATGTTCAAACAACAATTAAAAAAGACATTAGGAATCGGTAACAAATATCAGCTTTAAAAAAATTTCAGATAATGTATCACAGGCTCGTGCGAAGGACCCGTCCACGGAGGGGTTATCGAAAATCAATTTTCGCTGGAAATAACAACAATACAAACAATGCACTATAAATAAGGAAATTTATTCCGGTAGTGATTATAGATAACTAGTAAAGAACTATGGGATTTATGATGCATTGAACAAGCCTAATAACTGTCAGAGATGAATCCAGATGGATCAAGTTTTATCTGACGAGTTTGTGAAAGTAGTTAAGAGAAAAAACGGTCATTCATTTAACGATTTTTCCGAGAAAGGTTGTGCGTCGGAAGAGTTGTGAGTGAAATAAGTTTAGAACTCGGGCACTCGATTCCAAGCACGACAATGGCGCAGAATGTAGGGTAGACGAAGTAAAAAAATACAAAGGCGAAAAAGGAGATGAAATATGAAATACGAAAACAAAATACTGTGAAACGATTAAAAGATTTATTCAGAATAAATTAAAAAAGGATAAGAGAAAAATATAAAAAAAACAAAATGCACGAGAAACACGTTAAAAAGCAAACAAAACAGAGATTAAAAGGACAACGTAAAGAGAAAAAAACTGAAAAAAAAAACAAGTTAAGAGCGAACAAAAAAAAAAAAAGAAAATAGAACCAAAAAAACCGATGAGAAGAAAAGAAAAAAAGGGTAAGAGATATGTGAGTGAGAAAAACGGTAAAAAAAGTGAACACACACGAAAAAACTAGCAGTGAAGAATGAAAATGCAACTGAATGGAAATGATGAAAAAAGAGAGAACAGAATTAAAGGAAAATAACTCATGAAATGCGTTAAAAATGCAAATTAACCAGAGAATAAATCCATGTCATAGGAGAAAATAATAGGGAGAAGAGGAAAGATCAGAAAAAAACAAGAGAATAAGTGAAATGTGTGAAGAGTAAATAAAAAAAATAGAATAGAGGAGTAGATCAGGCATGTCAAACTCGTTTAAGTGTGCGGGCCGCAATAAAAATTTTCTATGACGTAGAGGGCCGCAGCCAAAATCAGTTATAAAACATAACCTATTAGTTTCGCGGAGATAAGGTACAATACAATGGAATATAGTTATAAGTGAACTTGAAATGAAATTTTGCGTTAAATTTTTATTAAAGCTTTTAATGTTTAACATTCTTTTATTATAATGCATTATATCTATTATCCTTATGCTTGACATCTTTTCTGAGATACTAGTTTATAAATATCAGGTTGAAGTTAATTTGTCACTGACGCTTTCATTATTGATGATAAATTTGTATCAGATACCTAATCTCGAACGATGAGAAGTTTTTGTAGCTTTCATTATGGAAAAAAACTCCTCACATAGATAGGTACTTGCAAACATAGCAAGAATTCTGGCAACAAATTTCCGTAACTCAACATAGCCTTCAGGCAAATAGCTGCAAAATTTAGGGACAGCCTCTTCAATGTATTTAGCTTTTTATAAAGAATTTCACTGCAGCTCTATCAACACTAGTTGCAAATTATCAGCAGCATTTTCAGGAGCAAACGAAAATGGAGATACAAACAACGAAAATTCTTGCTCGTATGAATTAAAGTCAAGAAAACGGCTTTTGAATGCATTTAGTAAAGATTCTAGGTGAAGTACATATTTACCAAATGATGCAGCCTCATTTGATCTTTTCAGTTCTTGGCACGTAGAAAAGTGCATAAGTATTCTTTGGACATTTGGTTGATCCATAACAGTAACTTCGCTTGAAAGTTTTCGGCAAGCAGTTATGATATTTTTTCTTTTCCTTGAAGTTTTAAGTTCAAATCTTGCAGATGGCCAGTGAGATCAACGGCAAATGCCAAATCCTGAACCCAGTCGTCTACTTGAAAATGTTCAACAGGTTCACCTTTCATTTCCAAAAATAATATTATTTCCTCTCGTAGCAAAAAAAAATCTTTTTAATATTCTGTGGCAGGAAAGCCAGCGTACTTCTGTGTAGTAGGAAACTCAATCGAATTCATGTCCAATGTCTTCCTGAAATGTCGAAAATTGGCGATGATTCAAGCTACGGGAACGGATAAAATTAATAGTATCTAAACTGGTTTTAGCACACTTTGAAACTTTGATTGCTTTGCGCATAATGCCTCTTGGTGAATAATACATTGAAAATTTGCAAATTTGAAATTGCTATCGGTCTCCCTTATTTTCGCAAGCAGTTTTGCACCATTAGTTGTATTAAAATTTTTATTCAGTGCTTATTTCAGATTTTTATAATTTTATCTTCATACTTTTTTGAACGGACAAACACTACAACTAAAGAGACTATAGTAAACAAAGAGGCGCCATCTGATCCCTTTCGAAATAATGAGCTTGCAACCCTGCTGTAGGGCTGCCTTCAAGACTGCTTGGTTTTTGCTCGATTGGAATGACACTGACAGAAAATCAAAAATTCCAATCGTGACATTTCGTCTCTTTGTTTACTATAGGCTCGTTAACTACAACTTCCCAAAAAGTATATGGAAAATCGCACAACAAAGAAACATATGATGTGATAGCAATTGTTTACAAAAACTGAATTTTATTTATTGACGTCAAGTTTCAAATTTAAAATCAACCTCTGAATCCGAATAGAAGTCAAAAAAATATCTGCGAAGAGCAGTTTATTGGTCAGATTATAGAAAAAGATAGTTATATGAACAGTAGCTGAAGATATTTAAAAAAAAAACACAATTATTTTTTTCACTTTACAGTATTTCAAAAACTGCGGATTTATTTTTTTTCAAATTCAGTGACCGATATGGTATTAAAAATACTCTCAATTTACGAATAAAAAATATTGTTAACTAGTGTTATTAAAAATGTATTTTGTTTATACTCACGTATTCGGATAGGTTTGAGACAATAAGAAGACTCCAGCGGTGGGATATGTTTTTGTTCAATTCCGGTGCAACCAACACACTTACCGCAAAATTAACTGAAACATCTGTCAAAACGCTAACAAACGCACCGTACCAAATTTTTGTACCAGAACGTAAGTGTGGTTCCCGGAATTAAACACTTCACCCCAAAACAAGCTCAAAAAGGGTAACATTTTGATTGCCGAAAGCATCTGCTGTTGTCATACTGCAGATTTTGAATGAATTTTAACAAGGATTATATACTGAAACTCTGCATTTTGTGCCAAACTATAATTTATTTATGTTACCAATGATTCTTTTGATTGACAGTTCCGAGCCGCAGAAATGATTTTAAAGCCTAGTCCACACTAGGAAACGGTTCGTCTCGAGACGGTCTCAGCGTCTCCTATTTTCTTCGGGAGACACTGAGACCGTCTCAGGTTTCCAACAACAACAACAGACAACAAAGTTCGTCTCATAACAAAAATCGCAGTTCATGTTGCCTAGTGTGGACTAGGCTTAAGGATTATCAAAAAAAAAAAAAAAAAAAAAAAAAAAAAAATACTCTGGTCGATTTTTTTTAAAATGAAGACACAATGCTGCCCCTATACGTGATGCACTCGTTTCATTTTTCTTCTTCCTGCGGGTTTCTTGACTGAAAACTTGGATTGAATTGCGCTGGAAGCGAGCAAATATTCTAAACAATCTTATAAACACCTATTTTCAAACACCTTTCTGGATTCAGTTATTCCCCACTATTGTAATAGTTTCAATTCATTAACTGATAATTTGATTTGGAAAAATCCATGGGAAAGGGGGGGGGGGGGTCGGGGGGGTGAGTATTAGTTATAGCTGATTGAATTTTTTAGGGACCAACTATTTTAGGACATAAAAACTTTGAGTGATTAACATGTAATTTTAACAGTTTTAATTTAAAAAATACTATATTTCATGTTGTAAAGTTATATTAATGAATCTCAAATAAAAAAAAAGCTATTCCAATTTATCTCATACATACACAAACAGCTGATTAGGCCTACAACTTGGGTTTTAATGTTGCTGAGTTACCGGTTGAATGGTCTTCATGGTTGTCTATTCAGTTTCAGTTGTGGATTCAGTCGTGGATTCAAATGGCGGATTCGTCGCCGTCTCAGTTGTTGATTGAGTAGTCGGCTCGCTTGTCGATTCAGTTGTCGACACAGTGGTCGTCTCAGTTCCAGGTTCTGTTCCCGGCTCTGTTGGTCCTTCCGTTGTGGGCTGAGGGTCCGGTTTCTGTTGCACGCACTCGTAGAATTCTTCGACTACCTTCTTAACCTCAGCACGAGCTTGCCGGATAACGTCCAACAAACATCCACGTGTTTCGTTGACTAAAGAGATTGAGTCTTGGAAAGTGTTGCTAAAAAGCCCTCCCAGTTCCTTGATGATTTGCAGAGCAATATCAGCGGCTTCCGGTACCTGAATGAGATTAGATTTTGGTGTATAAATTAGAAGTTGAATAATTCGATCAAAGAGATAAAGTTATTGAATTGTACTTACGCGACGAACGATACAGTTGACTTGCTCGAAGAAATCGACATTCTCTTCAACGCACTCCTCTGCAATCGCCTCCAGATCATGAACTTTCGCGAAAAAACTGCTAGCACTGTCTTGGAATACACCTTCAACGACCTTCAGACCGTCGAAGAAGTGTTCGAAGCATTCCTTTGCTTTTGCAATGGCGTCTTCTCGGATCTGCTGTAGTTTTTGTGGGAATATTTCCAAGCATTCGCTGACGGGATTCCGCGCTCCATTCATTGCTTCCAAGGCTTTTTCGACGATATCCGAAATAGTATCGATGGCATCGTCTAGCAGCCGTTCAGCTTGGCTCAATACATCGTCAAAGAGAACTCCAGCTTGGTCGACGATCTTTTGAATAGCGTTCTCAGCCTTCTGAATGATAAACTTCAAACCCTGCAGGGCCTGTTCCAGGATACCTTGGGTGAGTTCGTACTGTTGCTCACTCAGCTGATAGTCCATTCCGCGGACCAGATCCAGATGGCTGAAGGGATTGTCCGGATAGTTGACAGCCCCGGTCATGGCGACCATAGCTACGCAACAGGCCAACAGCAAAGCGATCTTCATGATTGCTTTCTCGATAATCGAAGAACTGAATGTACGTTGCCGACCGCTTCATCATTTATAGCAGCTCAACCTTGCTTAGTGAGGATATTCAAGTACATAGATAAGGTCAATTAGAGGAGCTTTAAGAAAATGTTGTTCATCATATTTAAGTTTCGATGAGTGGTGATAATCTGGTACTTAAAGTTGATTCATATATTGTTAGATACAATAATAGCTTAGCATAGTTACAGTACAGAAATATTCACCGGTTGAGAAAGATGAAAACATAAAACTGTTGGCCAACAGAGAAAATATTTTAACTATTAACATAGTGTCTTCAGAGCATTAGTTTATAAGATTTGTCCCAAAACTAATTAAGATAAAAAATAATTTAGCTAAATAATTATTCTTATGCATATGATACATACACAGCCAGATCTTGTCAGCATCCCGGTGCAGTAGACTGAGTCGATTTAGGGTCAGTTTTAAATTTCTCAAACCCTGGGGTCTAAAAAACTTCGTTTTGGTTCAAAACTCATCCATGATTTTTTGCAGAATTTTTAAAATATCGTTTACATGAGTAAATTTGAACTTTTGGGTTTGTATGGGAAAATTGAAGTTTTTGTACTGAAAAATCAACATCATTTTTGCTGCTTCTGTGGAACCGAGCTTACTAATGGTTTTTGTGCTAATTTAAAAAATCTCTAAACGGAAATTTTCCGCTGAAAATCTTTTTCGGAGATCTAAACTTTTTATCTAATTAGGCAATAAAGTTATGTATTTTGGTATTGATAAACAAAAACATAAATTTACATCACTGCTTGTGCTTGTGTCTACATGACTATAGTATACTTTTTCGTCGTTTCGTTCTTTAGGCGCTAAATTGAGGTTTTCTGAGTTGATTACAGCAGATTAAATGTATTCATCAAAATCGAATAAAGGGTGATACGGTCAAAATTTGTTCAAGGGAAAACGCGTGTAAATCGATGAAATCGTGTATTTAAAAAGTCAAATTAAATTTCTTGTTCAAGTTTAATGTATGTATGTATGTATGTTGGTAATCCACCATGGGTGCACGGATTCACCGCAGTTTTACCAAAGTATGAACACCTCTGCATTCTTCAGATCATAAATTCGGCGTATATATAATGCAGAATTTTCCATACCCGGCACCATGGCTTCGTGTTATCTGTTGTGGGTGTATGTACTTTGTGTCAATGATGTTGTGTATTTTGATGGAATGTTTCAATCACCTCCACAACTATTCAAAAATTTATAAAAAATATAATTTTTATAAATTTACAACAGGTATTCCGGCATCCGTGTATATACCTGGATAGTTGGCAAATGATTGATCATTCAAATATAGTGATATAGAAAAATTAAAATTTTTGCATACACTAAATACCTTACCTAGTTGCCGCACTTTACCTACCTTACTTTTAACCAGAATATACCTTTCATCTGTTTTGGATTTTTTTATGTACCCAACAAACATTTTTTGCTGAACAACCGCTGAAACATTGTTTAGTTCTAATTTTAAATCAGCTTTCTTGCTGAAAGAAGGCAACCCAAATTCAGAGAGAAGCTGCTGTTCAGCCCTTAAACATCGAGATCTGGAGAAATTAATCAGCGAAGATGACATGAAACCACATGAAACGTCAATTGACGGAGCAAAAAAAAAAAACAAAAAGAATGGTGACCGATACTAACCGTCTGCGCCAAAAGCGAAAGAAAGAAAGAAAAAAAAAAATGGTGACCGATGTATGTCCGATGTTTGCCAGCTAATTTTCCCCTCCCGTGTTATTTTTTCTTCATTTGAACTTGTCTCGAACTTTGAACCTACGACTTGTTGGTCTCATGCCGCAGAAGGCAGAACCAACCATGCATTCTGCGAAGGAACAGAAAAGTGTCGCTCTTAAGCGACCAAAATATTTCTCAACCAAGGTCAATTTCATATGAAGAAATTGAATTTGATACGAGAATTAAAATGTAAATTTCCCGGCAAGGCCATTTTATCATGCAAAATGAGAAATTTCCAATCATTAGACGATTCACAAAATAATTATTTTGATTCGCCATGAATAACAAAAAGTTTGATATTGCTGAAAGACGCTTTCGAAGCTACCCTTGTACAACTGACGGCTGTCAAATTTGAAGGTGTCAAAAATGGTTGGACAAAGGCTGAACGAGTTATTCTTCAGCCAATTTTCCCCTACTTTCTATTGGCTGAAATAAAACTTCCTTATACGCTGAAACAGCGCTGAAATATTTCTTTCTTCAGCAAGAAAGCTGAAACAGCAATCAGCACCTCAAAACAGCATACGATCAGAGAATTGGCGTTTTTAATCAGCAAAAATGTTTGTTGGGTACCCAAGCCAAATCAACCTACATTGTTTTTCACTTGGTTGGTCGAGCGATTGATTCAATCTGCCACTTTACTTCTAACACCTCGTTTGGAACTTTTCCCCCTTTCCACCATCCAAACTTTTATTTTTTTTCGTCACTCTTCCCCTCTGCACACATCTTCTATTTTCACTACTTTAACCCAACTGCCCTACGCTGGCCCTCTCAAAATTTCACGCAACCCGAATGCGTACTGAATCCAGCAGCGCCATAGACTTTGCGCAAATATGGTGTAGTCTATGGCGGCTTACAGATCCAAAAAGCCTTCTTCTCTTTTTCACTTCCCACTCTCAGTCACGTTTTTTCTCTCACTCACTTTCTATTCACTTCCCTTCTAACCGCCGCGTTAACCCACGCAACCTGCCGTTCGGTCGATTTCATCAAATTTGTTCTGATCAAAGCAAGCCGAGTCCTTCCACCACACACCCACCTCTATTCCAGCCCCTTCAGCAATCCCTCTTGACTTCGGAAAAAAGCTTCGATTCAGTTGCTTTTCAAGATAATGATTAACGAAATTTCCCCAGCAAACAATGTAATTAACCGCAAGACCCCGCGAAAACACGCCGCACATCAACCTGAATTCGAAACTCCTTCACATTTTATCGCATTTTATTTATTCAGTAGAAACTTTCTTCAGGTTCCGCTTTACAAATTTCTCCGGTACTTCGACACACAATTTTATCACCTGTTTGCATACCTTTCACCGAAAATTTTCTTTTCAATTCTATAAAGATTCTTCAAACACTTAACCGTGAACGACTAACCCAGCTTTGCTTTACCCGTGTTGTCGTGCCATCAACTGGGATCTCATTTGGTAAAATATGACGCCATTTTAATTTGGCGTCCCTCGCTCGCTCGACCCATTGATAAAAACAACTTAGAATGGAAAATTCACTACAATTGCCACAAAAAGGAAAAGAAATCATTGAAAAAGAGATCCCCTCTCACAGCACTGCACTTTTTATATTCGAGTGCTATTTCGTAGACAAACGAACACGGTTTCTTCACTTAACTATTCCGTATGCCGCGTACCATGGGAAAAGATGTCAAAGCGAACCACTCTCACCGAGAGCCCAAAGGAAACTGAATTTCTTGTTCAAGTTTAATTAGTATAAAATTCAAGAAAAATATTCAGATTGGCTTCCGCTTTTCCAAATTCAAATTGCCGGGCCTTACGCTTAACCCCTGCCATCAAATTTTCACCTTCTTCGCCGCAGAAAGCCATTTTGCCTTGAACTGCTGCTCGTCCTTAGCAGTTTTCTTGGTCTTCATTAGGTTCCGCTTGACAATAGCCCAGTATTTCTCGATTGGCCGGAGCTCTGGCGTGTTGGGAGGATTCTTGTCCTTGGGAACCACCTGCACGTTGTTGGCGGCGTACCACTCCATGGCCTTTTTACCGTAATGCCGATGCCAAATCCGGCCTAAAAAGTACGGAACAACCGTGTTTCTTCAGGAAAGGCATCAGACGTTTATTCAAACACTCTTTCACGTAAACTTCTTGGTTGACAACCCTGGAAGCAATGAAAATGCTGTTTTTCAAGCCACAAGTACAGATGGCTTGCCAAACCAGATATTTCTTCGCGAACTTTGACAGTTACATGTGCTTGAAAATATTTGCTACCTTTCCCCTTCCTTTTGCGGTATAAAACTCCTGTCCCAGAAGCTGATTGTAGTA
>NC_073692.1:50941714-51054962 GCF_029784155.1 Uranotaenia lowii | reverse complement strand
ATTCTCGACTCTAGACTCTCGACTCTCGACTCTCGACTCTCGACTCTCGACTCTCGACTCTCGACTCTCGACTCTCGACTCTCGACTCTCGACTCTCGACTCTCGACTCTCGACTCTCGACTCTCGACTCTCGACTCTCGACTCTCGACTGTCGACTCTCGACTTTCGACTTTCGACTTTCTATTCTCGAATTTCGAATCTTGACTCTTGAATTTCGAATCTTGACTCTCGACTCTCCACTCTAGACTCTTGACTCTCGATTCTCGACTCTCGACTGTCGACTCTCGATTATCGAATTACGGCTATCACATTTCGACTTTCGACTGTAGACCTTCGATTTTTTACTTTGACATTTGAGTTTTGACTTTCGACGTTCAAAATTCGACTTTCGACTTTCAAAATTCGACTTTCAAAACGTGACTTTCAAAAAGTCTCAGAATTTTTCTTTCGATATAAGTCTATAAAATTTCTTAAAACCATCAAAATTCAGAACAACCCCAATCGGTAGACCACTGACTTGCCCGTTTTACTTTAACAACTGTTCTGTTTCCGTATTCCGATATCGTTTCAGATTGTGTTTGGTGTGTCCCGAAACCGTTACCTCTAGATACCTATTGTTGTAGCCTGTCCGGCAAACCGTTTCGAACTTTCAACATCCATATATGATTAGATATCCTACGTAGAAGACGACGACGACGACGTCTGTCCCGTACGTCTGCGGAACTTCTGGAAGGGTGCTGGTCCGTTTTGCGCCTCCGGGAGCGTCCCCCAAACTCACAACAATGAAGTGATGAACGGTGGGTTTTCTTCCCGGCAACAATCAACTAATCTTATCCTTGGCACTTAATACTATGGGCTTGATGTTTGTGTGTATGCGTATCTGTATGAGTGTGTCCGTGTGCTCTACAGAAATGTATGTGTGTGTTTGTGCTCGGTGGGATCTGTCGTTCAATAAACGCTTCCGATAAGGACGCGCGTCTCATACGACGACGCATAAGTCCTGCAGATTACTTGCTTTGATTTTGTTCTTCATGTGTATTTTTTTACTTAGCTCCGAAGATGCGAGACGGCTTTGTGTGATTAATGAGCTATTTATTTTGGGTGATGTCTGCAATAAAATCCAATTGATGCCATGTTAATTCAACAATAACCAATTCAAAGAAGGTGAGACGTCTTGAAAAACCTTTTCTAAATTTAATTTTGACCTTTTCGAATTCCTTTGAGATCGATCCTCGATCGGGTTTATATTTATACACAATTAAAACTTCGAAATATTTTTTTGTTCATGATTCAGAGTCAAAACATCTAAATTTTGTTCGATTGAACATAAATGAGGAGAAAGTTTGATTAAAGCTCCTGATCGGACTCTTAAAAATATAATTTTATTGTTACAGTAACTCTCTGGAGCCACCTTTGTTAATTGTGTTGAACGTTTTAAATATAATTTTGGATATCCAAT
Source organism: Uranotaenia lowii (assembly GCF_029784155.1). Taxonomy (NCBI): domain Eukaryota; kingdom Metazoa; phylum Arthropoda; class Insecta; order Diptera; family Culicidae; genus Uranotaenia; species Uranotaenia lowii. The sequence goes on along the minus strand of NC_073692.1, from coordinate 51,053,503 downwards.
TTTTAAATCGTTATTCAAAAGATTTTTTTAAACTTTAAAAAATAATTCAACCATAAGAAACCTCATGCTCATTTCTAGTAGGCCAAGATAAATTGATAACCATATTTCAAGATTTGTTTACTTAGTCGTGGGTGCAACAAATCTGAAATCGTTCCAAAAACCAACAGCAACACCAACAACCTTCACTATGTTATGTCAACAGATGGATGACTGATTTATTTTTAGAGTCCAACCAACCGGCGACGATGGGCTCCGCCTACCCATCGAAGGCTTTTGGCTGTTCTCCGTTTGACTACTTATTCAATGTGGTAAAACTTTCCGCCATTTGATTAAGCTGTTTCGTCTATTTAGTTTGACATTTCTGGGTCAACTTTTGAGACTAAGTTGTTGATATCAAGCTTAACTTTGCATAAATTTTGTTCGGCCCGATTGTATTTGTGACGAAGAGCTTTTGGTAATATAAGTCAATTGTAATGATGGAAATATTACAATCTGGGGTTACCGAATTTAATTTGAAGTTGATGGAAATGTTGTTCTTCTTTGCATAATTTTTTCAAATCTTTATTTTTCTTTTCAAAACTCTATGGAAATTAACTATCAGAAAGTTTTTATCCAATAGATTGCGCCAATAAAATTTACGGATTAGAAAGTAGCTCTCTGGAGCCACCATTAATAATAAACTTTTGTTCAGTAGCTCAAAACTGATTTACCTGCAGTTTAGAACATACAACAGCGTTTTCAGCAAAATTTTTGATAAGCAGAATGAACAGCACTTCAAATGAAAATAACGTCTTTTACAATATTCAATACGGATTAAAATCAGCAATGTGCGAGTTGATGGATTTTGTAATTGAAGAAATAAACGCTTTCAAAATGTTACACGTACTTTTTCTGGACCTTATAAAAGCCTTTGACACTCTCTATTCTGTAGATTAAATTTGAGTGTTATGGCTTAAGAGGCTAAGTCAACTACCTATTACACAGCTACTTGTCTAATGGAAATCAATTTTTCAGCTTAGAGGAAGCAAATTGCTCTTTGCAAAAAAAAAACAATCTCAGAAAGCTACAGTTATAACTGTTTTTACACGATATTCCTCGCCTGTTCGCTGATGACACAGCTCTCTTTAATCCCACAAATTGTTCCAATGTTATAGTTAACCGCACAGATTTGATAGTTTTTAATAGTTATTTTCCGCCAATCTTCTCACCCTTGACCGTACATGCGCGGTCCTATGGGGATGGAGGGGCTGATCGGGGTGATCACCCACCCGAATCGGGGAAAACCGTTACAAATTAACTTTTAACTTTTGTTAAAATTTAAAACTTTTCCTAGTGGGTAATTTATAAAAATTTTCATTCCGTTGGAATGATTAATAAACAAAAGAGTTCTGGTAAAATAGTTTAAACTGCAATAAAATTTTCAATATTGAGGCAATCATTTTTCAAATATGCGCTCTAGAAGATTTCTTCTGGCAATCATCAAATATATTGTTTTATAAATCATTTTATAAACACATGGGCTAAAAAACCTAATTTCAGTACTTCATCGGTCCCAAATATTGACCATATTTGCCGATTTTTTTCATGCTTTCCCAACCACGCCTTTTAACGCATTTGGATTTCATCTTGTCAATGGCAATTTTAGATTAAAAAACACATAGATCAAGGATTGTTGACGATGATAATTTTTCGGAAAGTAGGTCTATTTAAAGTTTCCTCATGATTTCAGCTTTTCTAAGATGTAGCTTTTGACAACTGATGGTTAAAATTCTTTCAAAAGTTTGAACTGTTAGATTAACACATTTGAAACATTTTGCGCAAAAGGTTAGTTTAAATAATGATTGGCTTTGGTGTTATGCCGATTTTAATCATCCGGTTTCAATGCCGGAGTTCATTTTTAGAGGGTTAATTTCCGATTTTTTTTCTCATAAAGTAACACAATAAAAAGAAAAATGTGTAACATGGCAAGGCAACAACAATTTTTTTTAATTTTTTTTCGTAAATGTTTATCCTTGTCTGTCAAACATGATTTCATTAGGAAAATGAAAAAACATTGAAAAAATTGATTTAATTTGTGTTTTTTTTGTGATAATTTTTAATATATTGCAGTTATAATTTATTTTATACACTTTTCAATGGGAGTCCCGTTTTTGACAAAAAGCATGTAAGAGAGAAATGTCATGAAATTCATGTGTGTTCGTTGGATTGAAATTTCAACAATCATAGTTTAAATTTTAGTTCCAATTTACTTTTATCCGATTTGAATATTTTAAATATTCATATGATGATAAAAAAAAATCGGCTATTGCAAAATCCAATGTAAAAAATTATGGATTCATAAATTCGAGTTAGAACGTTGAATCTTTAGAGATTCAGAATCATGCTAGGATAGTTAATATAAAATAATTTAACTCACAATAATTATTCCAACTATCACGTTGCCAGTCGACTATTTTCTTAGCAACAATGCAATCGCTCGAGTTAAACACTCGAAAAATCTTGGAGTGTCTTTGACCAACACGGCTGGGTTTTAAAATTCACATCATATCTTCGATACATTTCCAGATCTTTTACACAATGATAATTAAAACTAAAAATTAGAATCCAGATTTGACAAAAAAAACAGCCGATTATTTCAATTGCAATTGATTAAGACTCTACATCAAAACTACACTAGAGAACAGCTAGCACTAGAGAACGTTTTAATACCGTCAAACGGGGCATCATGCAACAGCGGGGTTCGATGCAACATTTATATAACACTACATTGAATCAATTTTTAATTTAATGTATTGTAATAAAGTTATCTTTTAATGATAACAAAATGATGATGACATAATTTCTCGCATCTTAAGCTAGTTGTCTTAAGTTTTTTATTTTTATGTAAAATTTGAAAAATCGAGCAATAAATGTACAAGTTTTAACATTTTTTGATGCCGAAAAAAACTTTACCCAGTATGACGGATCGGCTTGATAAAATTACCTACAAACTTTTTACAGGTTTCCTCATGTTATACCAACATTGTTGGTGTAAAAATATTTTTCGAACAATCACCCAATTTTTTTAAATGAATATTTTTAAAATTCACTTAGGTGTCTGGGGTTAAATGCAACAAAATGCAAATCAAAGAAATACCTTGTAAATCTCGTTTCCATGTGCTGGAATATGAATGTTATGCATCACGCGTTTATAAACATTTAAATTTCATTCATCCAAACATTTATTTTTATGATTTCAGCTTGTAGATTTTTTCATAGTATTGTTTAACCCCTAAATGTATGCAGCATCCTTATTTTCAGAAAAAAATGTGAAAATTTGTTTTTACAGGCCCAAAAACTACTGCAATTGGTGTTGTCATGCGTAATGGTCTTTAAGGCATCGCAAATATATTAAAAACTATGAATTTCCGTACGTGTTCATAAGATTTTTCATTAAAAACTATGTTTGTTGCAAGTTACCCCATTTTCTAAGGAGTGTGAAAATCGCATGTTTTTAGAAAATTAAAAATAACTGAAGAAACCAATAATTTTTTTAACTACGCCAATTTGATGCCCCAGCATCCTTAAAACTTTTGATGCATAAAGGATACGATTAACTGTGAACATAATTTTTTTTAGAAGCCATTGAAGTTGAAAATTGTTGCATGTTGCCCCAGTTGACGGTACCTGATTTGTGAAGATTTTGGTATCCTGAATTCAAATCTTTCATTTTATCTGTCACCAAAAGTATAGGTGCTAAAGCTCGTGGAAAATTATAAATTTAAATTAAGGAAAGATCCAGGTTATGGCCAAGATTTTCTTGATTCAGAGATACATTGCATAAATAAAAACGAAACTCTACATTTGAAAGAACTAAACTAATCCTGATATCACTAAAAAGCCTTTTGAAGATTTTGATACTGATATTTTTTAAATTTTTGTTTAAGATAGCTAAATATTTTGCCTTCAAAAATATTTAAGATTATCGAAATTCAAAATTGCTTTAAATTCTTATCATTTGTAAATTTTTGAAAAACTGGAAAAGTAGAAAAGAAATGACAAAAATGACAAAAATGACAAAAATGACAAAAATGATAAAAATGACAAAAATGACAAAAATGACAAAAATGACAAAAATGACAAAAATGACAAAAATGACAAAAATGACAAAAATGCCAAAAATGACAAAAATGACAAAAATGACAAAAATGACAAAAATGACAAAAATGACAAAAATGACAAAAATGACAAAAATGACAAAAATGACAAAAATGACAAAAATGACAAAAATGACAAAAATGACAAAAATGACAAAAATGACAAAAATGACAAAAATGACAAAAATGACAAAAATGACAAAAATGACAAAAATGACAAAAATGACAAAAATGACAAAAATGACAAAAATGACAAAAATGACAAAAATGACAAAAATGACAAAAATGACAAAAATGACAAAAATGACAAAAATGACAAAAATGACAAAAATGACAAAAATGACAAAAATGACAAGAATGACAAAAATGACAGAAATGACAAAAATGACAAAAATGACAAAAATGACAAAAAAGGACAAAAAAGGACAAAAATGACAAAAATGACAAAAATGACAAAAATGACAAAAATGACAAAAATGACAAAAATGACAAAAATGACAAAAATGACAAAAATGACAAAAATGACAAAAATGACAAAAATGACAAAAATGACAAAAATGACAAATATGACAAAAATGACAAAAATGACAAAAATGACACAAATGACAAAAATGACAAAAATGACAAAAATGACAAAAATGACAAAAATGACAAAAATGACAAAAATGACAAAAATGACAAAAATGACAAAAATGACAAAAATGACAAAAATGACAAAAATGACAAAAATGACAAAAATGACAAAAATGACAAAAATGACAAAAATGACAAAAATGACAAAAATGACAAAAATGACAAAAATGACAAAAATGACAAAAATGACAAAAATGACAAAAATGACAAAAATGACAAAAATGACAAAAATGACAAAAATGACAAAAATGACAAAAATGACAAAAATGACAAAAATGACAAAAATGACAAAAATGACAAAAATGACAAAAATGACAAAAATGACAAAAATGACAAAAATGACAAAAATGACAAAAATGACAAAAATGACAAAAATGACAAAAATGACAAAAATGACAAAAATGACAAAAATGACAAAAATGACAAAAATGACAAAAATGACAAAAATGACAAAAATGACAAAAATGACAAAAATGACAAAAATGACAAAAATGACAAAAATGACAAAAATGACAAAAATGACAAAAATGACAAAAATGACAAAAATGACAAAAATGACAAAAATGACAAAAATGACAAAAATGACAAAAATGACAAAAATGACAAAAATGACAAAAATGACAAAAATGACAAAAATGACAAAAATGACAAAAATGACAAAAATGACAAAAATGACAAAAATGACAAAAATGACAAAAATGACAAAAATGACAAAAATGACAAAAATGACAAAAATGACAAAAATGACAAAAATGACAAAAATGACAAAAATGACAAAAATGACAAAAATGACAAAAATGACAAAAATGACAAAAATGACAAAAATGACAAAAATGACAAAAATGACAAAAATGACAAAAATGACAAAAATGACAAAAATGACAAAAATGACAAAAATGACAAAAATGACAAAAATGACAAAAATGACAAAAATGACAAAAATGACAAAAATGACAAAAATGACAAAAAATGACAAAAAAGACAAAAATGACAAAAACGACAAAAATGACAAAAATGACAAAAATGACAAAAATGACAAAAATGACAAAAATGACAAAAATGACAAAAATGACAAAAATGACAAAAATGACAAAAATGACAAAAATGACAAAAATGACAAAAATGACAAAAATGACAAAAATGACAAAAATGACAAAAATGACAAAAATGACAAAAATGACAAAAATGACAAAAATGACAAAAATGACAAAAATGACAAAAATGACAAAAATGACAAAAATGACAAAAATGACAAAAATGATAAAAATGATAAAAATGACAAAAAGGACAAAAATGACAAAAATGACAAAAATGACAAAAATGACAAAAATGACAAAAATGACAAAAATGACAAAAATGACAAAAATGACAAAAATGACAAAAATGACAAAAATGACAAAAATGACAAAAATGACAAAAATGACAAAAATGACAAAAATGACAAAAATGACAAAAATGACAAAAATGACAAAAATGACAAAAATGACAAAAATGACAAAAATGACAAAAATGACAAAAATGACAAAAATGACAAAAATGACAAAAATGACAAAAATGACAAAAATGACAAAAATGACAAAAATGACAAAAATGACAAAAATGACAAAAATGACAAAAATGACAAAAATGACAAAAATGACAAAAATGACAAAAATGTCAAAAATGACAAAAAAGACAAAAATGACAGAAATGACAAAAATGACAGAAATGACAAAAATGACAAAATTGACAAAAATGACAAAAATGACAAAAATGACAAAAATGACAAAAATGACAAAAATGACAAAAATGACAAAAATGACAAAAATGACAAAAATGACAAAAATGACAAAAATGACAAAAATGACAAAAATGACAAAAATGACAAAAATGACAAAAATGACAAAAATGACAAAAATGACAAAAATGACAAAAATGACAAAAATGACAAAAATGACAAAAATGACAAAAATGACAAAAATGACAAAAATGACAAAAATGACAAAAATGACAAAAATGACAAAAATGACAAAAATGACAAAAATGACAAAAATGACAAAAATGACAAAAATGACAAAAATGACAAAAATGACAAAAATGACAAAAATGACAAAAATGACAAAAATGACAAAAATGACAAAAATGACAAAAATGACAAAAATGACAAAAATGACAAAAATGACAAAAATGACAAAAATGACAAAAATGACAAAAATGACAAAAATGACAAAAATGACAAAAATGACAAAAAATGACAAAAAAGACAAAAATGACAAAAATGACAAAAATGACAAAAATGACAAAAATGACAAAAATGACAAAAATGACAAAAATGACAAAAATGACAAAAATGACAAAAATGACAAAAATGACAAAAATGACAAAAATGACAAAAATGACAAAAATGACAAAAATGACAAAAATGACAAAAATGACAAAAATGACAAAAATGACAAAAATGACAAAAATGACAAAAATGACAAAAATGACAAAAATGACAAAAATGACAAAAATGACAAAAATGACAAAAATGACAAAAATGACAAAAATGACAAAAATGATAAAAATGATAAAAATGACAAAAAGGACAAAAAATTATTTTATCAGTTTATTAAATAAAATCATTCAAAAAGAAAAGAAATCAAAAATTCAATATACATATAGCTGAACGATGTTAGCTTTTCATATCTCTCATTATTTTTCTTTTGAAATGAGTTTGCATTTAAAAAATCCCACCACAATAAACACCAATCGGTAACGCAACGAAAAACGAAATCCCAACCTTTTCCGAATCCTAATGGCTCTAATGGACGCCCGCCGTTGTTTGTCTTTCGATCCACAATAATGTGAGGGGAAAACAAAAATTTTCAACAAATACAAACTTTTCCGCCCATTCAAAGTTATTTTAAATCGGTAATCATCATCATCATCATCACCATTTTCATTTTCATCACCATCGCCTGGCCTGGCCCCATGAATGGTATCAGCGCAATTCCGTTGAATAAGCAAACGGTCGTCTCTCGGTGTTTCACTTAACTCTTATTTTGCCCACCCAAACAACAAGTCCAATCTGGCTCGTTCGCTCGGGAAGAAGAGCTTCAGTAAACACCCGCTCCGGCTCTAGTCCAACTCGAAAAAAGCGGTGTGCGGCACGGATTCAATGTAGGATAATTAAAGAAAGCATTCGTATTTGGAAAATAAACCTGACGCCCACTCAGTCAGAAGAGCAATCAGACAGAGCTCGGAGATGAGAGGCAACAACATTCATCAAACCTTCTTTACAGCTTAACTTTGCCCAGCACCTGTGCGTTTCCATGCCAGCTTTCATCGTTAAGTCGAGGAAGGACAGCTTTTTGCGTCTTTTGCAATCCAATCATCGACTTAATGAGTTTCAAACTTAGTTTAGCTTAGTTACACTTTGTTCCCTTAATTATTTGTCAAGTGATGCAAATGTTGGTTGTAGCACAAAAAAGCTTGTTTCACCATACTGTTTCCATAAAATTAGCTGAGTTATCGCTTACTGTCGATTTTCAAAAAAACGGACGACTGAACCCTCCTAGCAGGGTCCCGAGTCAAGTAAAATCCTTTTTTCCTCCACCCACGCGCAGATACCAGTGTTCCATCCCAACCTAAACGTGTCAATTCATTAAAAACTGTCTCCATAATTCATCAAAATGTGAGCTCAATTTTTCGGAAAATTTAATTCCTTCGCTAGCCCACCCACTTCCACAGCAATCTTTTGGGACTTGGTCGGTCATTTGTCGACGAGGCATTTTTCGGGCTTAAGCTTTCACACCGCTTGGACGTTTTGTCACTTTCACTCAAAAATCTGAACCACCAGAGAGTGCCTAGCTTAGCTTTTTCAAGAAAAAAATGTTTGGTCTCTCTTTTAGTTGTGAGCAGAAGTCCAGCTGTTGGGATTATCCCAGACTGAACCATTCTGGAAGGAGGGGTAAATTAAATTATCCTTTCGGCGCAAAAGGTTCTATTTGGCTGATGGCACGGCAAACGTTTTGTTAGGTCCAGATTTGTCCCAGATGCCCGCCTAATTAGCGAAAAGTGTTCGAGCTTCGACGACGCCCAAGCGAATGGTATTTAGGAAGAGTAATGCTAGGAGCTTGTTATCGTATTTTGTCTCGACCTTCCACAAAGCTGAGACTTTGCAAATTTTAGCAATTTGAAATAAGCTTTTTGCCAGAAAGCTGAAAAGTAAGCAGAGACTATTAAGGAATCCGCTTTTAATCATGGGGGTTTGATTATATCAAAGACGTACAATGTTTGTTTGAGGGAAACAAGTCTCTGGAGCCACCGTATTTTGTCACACATCCGATTGTTTTGCAGTTTCTAAATTGAAGCATCAAAAAGGGTTGAGCTTGCAGAAAATTGTATCCTTAATTTCTTTTTCTACTATTCTTTAAGTTAGCTTATTATTATTCGTAAAACTTTTTTTTATATTTTAAATACATAAAAATGTTAAAAAACAGTTTGATTCCAGAAGCTATGAGAACAGATCTTTGAAAAACGTGCTTGAATGACTAAATTTATGACAGTCAAAATGAAACTGTGTTCAAAACGACCAACGAATTTAATATAGAATTATTCAAAACTGGTAGAAATAAAAAAATCTTTTCCTTGGAAACTTTTACTATCGACATTTGATTAATTTCCGTTTAATCGGGAATCAACCCAATTGGAATGTACAGTACCGTTCATAATTGTATAGAAATTGGAAGCCAGCGCACTGTCACTTCGACTTTGAACTTCCATTACTTTTGCCTCTGATGATATTTTTAGATTAAATTTTTTGCGCTAGATAGATCAACTATCACACTATTATTACACAAAATTTGAGCTTTCTGGAGTTTGTATGGCCTGAGAAACAGTAATTCTACGAAAATCGGACTTTTTTGACTTTTCTCATTCAAACTGCAATATCTCTGAAACTACGCTAAATTTTTTATTGAAATTTTGCAGAGTGATTGTTGAAATATAAAGCTAGCATGTCTGAAGTTTTCGAAAAGTTATATGGATGAGATCAAAAGTTACGCGAGGTGCAATATCTCAGGCATGAACCTTGAAATGCGATTTCTATAGAATTTTGGACGTTGAATTCATAATATTTTTCTAAGAAAATAGGAGGGGGTTTTAAGAGGAAATTTTTTCAAACGTCATCTGTTACACAAGGTAAGAGAATTTGAATATGTTAATATGTATTCGATCATTATTGAAATCTTTTAAGCTTTGTAAAAACATATTGTTATTATTATCCATAAATGTGTATAGGGCACATTCCAGACAAAAACTCTTTCAATTTTGTGAAAAAGCGATCGCAAAGTTATATTCAAAAGCCCCACAAATGACAATAACAAAACTTTTAGGCACTTTTAAAGATTAATCTTAAAAATGTATCTGTCGATACCCCTAAACTTTTTTTGTATTATAACAAATTTTATTATAAAAATTAATTGAAGATCTTCAGATGAACCGATAAGAAAAATTTAGTTGGAGCTTTCCTAAAATGTATTAATTAAATGCGATCTGCCGGGCGACTGTCCTGCTAAAAAGTTGTTTGCCGCGAATCAGGTAGGCTCCAGAAAAGCAGGAGCATAACGAGCGAGGTGTTAGGACCAAGTGTAGCGTGATCTGGCGAAATTGGGATGCCCGAAAAGGACTTTTTTGTACTAAAAATTATCATCAAATGCAATTTTTTTCATTTTCATTAAACTTGATGAGAACCTCTTATCAATTGATTGAATTAAAATGAATTTATTTGTATTTCCCGATTATTTTGTATGGGAGCCATCCCTCCCCTAGATGAGAGGGACTCACAACTTCACTGGAACAATTCTTTCTTCTTCTTCTTCTAACACCAACATGGCCAAAACTTGTATGCATCCTGGAAAATGAAAAACTTGCGTTCTTCATTTTTCTTTTTAACATAGTATCTGATACATAGAACATGCATTGCAGATACTACTACGGCCAGGCCAACCATGTGATGAAAACGCAAAAGATACAGGAACAAGGGGGAGATGAAGCGTGGAGTTCCCTACCAAACGCTTCTTATGATTATGTAGCTTTAGTTTATAAAATGATTGGGTTTGAAATGTACAGTTTAAATCAGAAATAAATACAAAAAAATGGATAGATCTCACCAGAAACTTCTCGGGTTGACGCTTATCCAGCCAGGCCTGGGACGATAATCTCTTCCATCAGTTTATTAATTTTGTATTACAATTGCGAACATGTTTGAACCGGCGATTCCTGGCCACTGTTCACTTTGTACCCCATGCGAAATTTCTTCCAGAGTACATCGCTAAAATCAACGTTCCCGGAAAGCCGGCTCCAGAGCTTTTTTGTCATTTCGAATCAGCTCTGGCACCGGCTCCAGCTGTCGCAGCGGCCACTAGACATTATCCACCAATTTTGGCAATAAACCTCAAAACATTAACTATACAAAAAATCAATACGATGCAAATTCAAAGCATAAAACTTCTAAACAATTTCTTCAACACACAAAAAATAAAACAATTTAGAAATATTTTTTCCAGGAGTCAAAATTAGCAGCAAAAAATATCACAACCGTCATTCACAGCAGCAGCCTACTCATTTCCCGGAATAAAGTGCAAGTGTTCTACAAACTAAGTATTTCCAAAGTCACAACTTCACTGGAACAATTGTTTACTCGAAAAACCACTTCATGCCATATTTTACATTAATCGGTTCAGTAGTTTCTGAGTTCTTGAAGCACGCAGATACAATTTTTTTCTATATTTCTAGAGATTTTAACGATTGATACTAAACTTCAAACAACGATTAAACGCTTTAAACAAAAAAAACCTCCAGATATTGTAAAGACTATAATCGTTATAATCGACTCCTAATCGTTGATTTTCAACAACTCAGCATTTTAGAGGCAGGTTGAGAATCCTCCGAAAATAAAAAATTTTCGAGATCAATGAAGAACTGAAAAACAGCAGTTAAAGATATTAGAGAGCATGGCCGTAGGAAAGGGGGGGGGGGGTGGTGTGTTGGGGGTAAACCCCCCTTTCCATGGAGATCTAAAAAAGAACAAGGAATTCTACTCTACACTTAAAAATTGAGAATCAAATTATGATAATAGAGTAAGGTTAATCAAGAGTGACAATCTAAACTGAAATTATTGCAAAACCCCATCCCAAGTTAAAAATTCTGCTACACTTTTTCAAAATTTTCTCACTTTGTCTCTGAAATTCAGGTCTAAATATTAAACTTTAAATTAAATTGAACCCATTTTGGAAGTTCTGATTTCATAATTCCCATAATAAAAATTGTTTTTCTTTTTTCGTATTTCGGATTCTGTATCCAGTTCAGTATTCTTGATTTTCAGTTCTAATAATCAATACAAAATTAGAAATGAAAAGCTAATTGGGTTTTGTATTTTATTGCAAATTTGAATATTTTTTCCGAAATCATATGCATTTTCAATATTTTGATAACAGTTTTCCGCATATTAAAACATTATATGCTAGTTTAATGGCATTGCGGTGAACGTTACGACGAAAATTCTTGATAGAAGAATTAAAGATTGAAATAAAATGTCGGATAGATAAAGCAGATACTTAGTAGGAGAAATATTCTAATTCGATGTTCTTAAACTTGATTCTCACACAAAATTCAAACATTTAAAGCTTCAAAATGGCAATCCAAAATTGAAAACTCAGATTTTTATTCAACATATGAGATTCATATTTAATACAGATTCACAGTACAGATTGAAAATAAATAATTTAAAAAGTGAATTTTGAATAAACCTGATCTATAGAATTAAATAATAGATGCATTAATGAGGGCTCTAGAACTTGGCTCATAAAATTCTGATCTGTAATTAAGGTCCGACAATCGTTTTATTTCAGTACATTTCGGATACAAATTCAATGCTCAAGTTTTTAATTCAGGTTCAGAATTCAGATTCAGAATGAAGATTCAAAATTCAGAAAATGATTAAGCTTGTAAATAAATTTTACAATCAACATAAATTGTTGAGGAATTCAAGAGATCATGAACTTAAGATTGTTTGTCAATTCAATTTCCAGATTTCAAATTTTCAACTAAGATTAGTTTGTACACACAATTCTGCTGAAAATCACAAACAAATAGTAGGTAGAATTTGATTAATTTTCGAAGCTTTTTTATGCAAAATTTTAGATTAAAAAAATCATCCACAGGATTTTCACAATGGAAGTGTTTCAGAAACCAATAGAAAAAATTCAGCTAATTTAATATATTTGAGTAACGGGAAGTGTTGGTTTAAATTTTGTTGAATAAGGTTTTGGTATTTGATTCATAACATTTGAATTATGCTTTTCAATGGAGCATACCAGCGGCAAGCAAAAAAACTAAATATCTTGTATTTGGTCCGCAGTCCGCAATGTGTTGATATTGCAGTTTTTTATGCCAAATTTCAAACTGAATTAATTAATTTGGTTCAAGTTTGCATCAAGCAAAGGATAAAATCTTTGTATTTGAAAAGAGTTTGGAAGGATGGACTTGTTTGATTTGAGTATAGAATATGATCTTTTAAAGAAATGGAAGGCTCTCATAAAAAAACTTATTTTATGCACAAATCAAATAAGTTTGATCTACCGGACTCCTCAACAAATTAAAAGATTGTAACCATCGATAAAAGCGAAGTTAGCTCACCTTTGAGGATTAGGGCCAATTTTCAAAAATAACGATTTTATACGAATATTTTAACGTAAAAGTACTTAAAAATTAATAATCATATTATAGATACAAACATCATTTGTGATATTTTTTTATATCTATACATTGTTGGGCGGTAGTTTTTCGGTGACTCACCAAAAAAACGTCGATAATTTCGATAACTATTTTGGTGATAAATCCAAAACCATTTGATACTTGATGCTAATTTGAGGACAGTATTATATGTTTTGACATCTTGAATTTTGATGAATTTATCTCTTTTTCCTTACAGGGTTACTTACTTTTATCACATTAAGTAAATTCTTATGATAAAAATTAAAATGGGTCTAACCAGGCCCGTGCGAGGGACCCGTTCATGGGGAGGGAGGGCTCTCAAAATTCAAATTTAGCAAAAAATTATAACAATATCAAAAATGCACAATAAACAGGAAAAGGGTTTCTAACATCTTTTCTTAAACATACATAGTTATCGCACAAACTCAAAAATAATTAATTCATTGATAAATTTTCAAAATGATGTTTCACATTCTGTACTGAAAATTTGCTTGAAAACAATTTCTAAGCAGTCTAGTTTTGAAATTTGAAATAAATATTCCCATTTTATGTTTAGAAAAATAATTGAGTTTTCAAATAAATGTCAGATCAGGTAAAATATTAACCACGATTAATTGTTAGGGAAATGATAATAATCGTTATAAACATTTATCTTAATTTACATTTCTTTGCTTCATTTTCAACTGAAAATCCCGTTGTAGTGTTTTGAATTTAAGAAAAAGCATAATCACAATTAGAAATGTGATTTTTTTATAAGGAGAAAATAAAAGTTGAAGTTTTTAGAACACCAAATATTCAGAATTGAGAAACATGGACAAACTTATCAAAAATGTTTCTAGAAATTCAAATACTTTGACATTTAAAATTCGGTAAATTTAATTTAATATCGAAAATTTTTTCTAAAAAATTTGGTAAATTATTTGAAAATTAAATCGAAATATGAAGATTGAAAAGACAAGTTTTCTACAATTTAAGAGGGATTGTTTTTTTTTCAATAAACACGTCTTACCATTATAAAAAATTATTTAAAGAATTTTATTGATAACTCAAGAGAGAAGTATTTTGGTTTTAATGATTGATTTGGTAGATTTTAACGCCCTGAACTCGGATCTTTTTCCGAATTTGAACTATCACATTTAGTTTTGGTGATATTTAGATTTAAAATGTGTCAGTTTTAAGTTAAATCAATCATTGATGGCTGATTAACTTTCAAACCTACATTTAAGAAAATATCTGATTCGGATTTTCATTCAATTCGTTTATGGAATAATATGTTGATAATTATGATGCATGATCTTAAAAAAGTAAAATTCAACAGTGTTTAAAAATTTGAAAATTGAAACTTGTTAAACGATAATATTTTAGTTTTCAAAATATCTAAATTGAATTTGGTTTAAAACTTCTTTAAAGTTTCGTTAAATGAGGAAAATAAACAAATAAAAATCTTCTAAAACTTTTTTTCTCACAACTCAAAATTACAAAGTCCTGAGGAAAGTTTTTTTTATTGATTCAAAACTTTTATTTTAAAATGTTATGTTTTTGTTTAAAAGTTTTGTCAAAAAATTGTAGAACTTTCTTAAATAATTTTAACCAGTTTTCAAAAGTTATTTCAATAAAAAAAAATTCATAAAAAAAATTGCATATATAGATTCAGGTAACCAAAATTATTTAAAATTTTAAATGCATTGCAGCTCAGAAAAATGTGAATTTTGTGGCCTTGTGTAATTTATCAAAACATTATTATTTAAGCATTGAGAAGAACAAGAATAAAAATTTAATTGATTCTGAAATTGGTTTCTTGAAGAATATTTCACGTCAGCATAACATTTGCAATAACATAAACGATTTTTTTAAATCAAAATTTTTAGTAAAAAAAGTAGAGAAAATTTGATTTTAGATTAGTTTCGCTAATTCTGTGGACCATCGTGAGAGGTAAACGCCTGTTACATGGTGTCCAACTTTCGATATATAAATGAAGTATTTGATGATTTAATTTTTCAGTTAAGGGGGGGGTAGGGTCTAACGGGTATAAAAAAACACCATTTTCACGATTTTTTTCTAGAGCTATCGTTCAAACAAATGTATTCAAATTTTTTGCATTATACAAAGCATTGTTAAAAGAACATTTAGTAATTTTTTCGTAGAAAAATATTGAAAAATGAGCCGGTGACGGAGCACTTTTCGAGGATGCCTTTTAGAAAACAGGATTTGCGGTGGACACTGTATCTCAGCACAGAATCATCTGAAGTCAAAAAATCAGAGCAAAATATTTTTAATAGATGTTTTTCTGGACCCCAACGTTTTTATTTAACTTAAAAATATTTTTATGAAATTTTTGTGGCTGTTTGAAGTAAAAACTACGATTTTTCAATTAAAAATCCGCCATTTTTCACCTCTAAAATCTCCCCAAAGTAAAAAAATCAAAAAAGAAAAACGTTGGGGTCTGGTATTTTATATGTAGAAAATATGTTCCGAATTTGAAAAGAATCGGATAAGTAGTTTTCAAATGACGATGTCCACGGACTTTAAAAATGTGCTTTCGAGAAAAACGCGTTTAAAGTTTCTGCTCTTGCTTTCTTGCAGTATAAGATAGGAGGAGATAAAAGCCTATAACTTCTACAGTTTTGCTTCAATTGACTTGAAAATTTGACACAACATTCTTGAAATGTTTTACAATAAGAAAATAAAAAAATAAAAAAATCGATTTTTTGAAAGTGTTAGACCCTACCCCCCCCTTAAAATGATTCGTTTAGATCTCTGTTCTTTTTTTTTTTTTTTTTAAGAGCAGGGAAAAGCCCCCGGGAGTTGATCTTATTTAAAAAATGGAAGACCATGCTCCCGAAGGCATAAAACCTCCTCACTATTTATTTTTTTTTTTTTTGTTGCTTCTTTTCATAATTTACAATATTTCGATCGCACATAATTTCTTTTCTTCACTATAACAATTTTCACATTTCTTGCTTGGTGGTGGTAATTGGTGGCGGCTTGGTGGCGGTTTGGTGGGGCGATTTGGTGGCGGGTGGTGGCGGGTGGTGGCGGGTGGTGGCGGGTGGTGGCGGGTGGTGGCTAGCGGAGAGGGAGTATACAGAAAATTTGTATTGTGGCGATTAGTGGCAGATATTTTCCAAGTGAGGAATTTGATTTTTTTTAAGTCCCCAGTGAGATTGCTCTCTGTTAAGGGAACTAGTTCGAGCTGGTTCACAACTTAATTAGTTTTGCTTTACTTTAGTTCAGGAAGCTTGTGAGGTTGGTTTTAAGGTGGATTTTGACTTGACGCTTGAAACTAGCTTTGTTCGTTACATGTTTCAGGAATGCTGGGAGATTATTGTACTTCATTCTGCTGTAGTATTCAGGCGATCTTTTCATTTTCTCCGTGTTGGCTCTCCTAGTTGCTATATTTCCTCTTGAGCGTGTTGGAAATCTGTGGTTCAGATGCTGGATTTGTTGGTTGTGATGGAAAAGCGGATTGTACAGTTTGTTGTGGATCTGAATCACACTTTGAAGTTCTCTTAAAGCGGCTATTGGTAGTATCGAGTGCGAGGCTTCTTGGTATAGATCGTGGGAGGAGTAAAGTCTTGGCCGTTTATAAACGGTTCTGCATGGCTTGAAGAGGTCTGATGTAGCTTTTCCTAGCAGCTCCCCAAATCGAGACCATGTATTGTAGCTTGGATTGCACAAATGCATGATACACACAGGTTAGTTGTTTAGAAGGAACGAATCTCGAAATCTTCCATATGATGCTGTGTATGGCACTTAGTTCATTTCTAAGGCCATCTATATGCGCGTTCCATCTAATCTGCTCGTCGAACTTTAGGCCTAGGTATTTGAAAGTTTTAACTTGTTCAATAATTGTGGTTCCAACTTTCAGCTGATTGTGGCTCTCAGAAGGTCGATTCGTGGATCTAAAGATGACATATTTTGTCTTATCCAGGTTGAGCGAGAGGAGGTTTGCATCAAAATATTCCTGAAGTTTTTCTAAATCAGTCGACATCTGGGAAATTATCGTTCCAACATCGGTGTGCTCGTAGGACAGTGAAGTATCGTCAGCAAACAGTCTGGGTTTACCATGTAAATGTAATTTTTGCAGATCGTTTACATAGAGGATGAACAAAAGAGGCCCTAGATTGCTGCCTTGAGGAACTCCAACAGACAAGTTACATAGATCACTGGTTGACTGGTTTATTTGGACGTATTGTTTCCGGTTGGTTAAATAACTCCCAAAAAGGGAATTCGCACTACCTCTGATTCCACAAGATTCTAGTTTGCGGAGAAGAATAGTCTGGTCGATCGTGTCAAAAGCCTTCTTCAAATCTAGGAACAAAACTCCCATGAATTTTCTGCTATCAAGGGCATTGTGGATTGTATCCACTAGCTCAGAGGCTGCTGTCAGGGTACTCGATCCTTCGCGAAAGCCATATTGATAGGTGTACAGGATATTGTGGTGCTTCAGGAATTGCGAGACACGATCAGCTATTAGCTGCTCCAAGATCTTACTGAACACCGATAGTATAGAAATCGGGCGATAGTTGCTGCAATCAGTCTTTTTTCCTGTTTTATAGATGGGTAAAACTCGTGCTATTTTCAGGAATTCTGGGAATTCACCGTTTTGTATGCAATCGTTGAAAACGTCTCTAATCAAGGGTGCCAAAATGGTATGATTCGCTTTGACAAACTGTGCTGGAATATCATCCGGTCCCGGACTTTTTGAGTTGTCGAGTTTGCTTATTCTAAGGATAACTTCTTGCTCTGTTGCCGGTCGAAGATAAATACTATTGCTGTTGCCGACATATCGATGATCATTCTTGTTAAGTAACTCTTCACTAAACAAGAACAGAGATCTAAACAAACCATTTTAACAGAAAAATTAAATCATCGAATACTAATAATAATAAAAACCCATTCTAAAGACGATGTATGGTTTTTGTATGCGTCAAGTATAGAATTTTATTACAAAAGGTTAATTGAATTGCAAATCGAAATTTACAATCAGAAATTAGTTTCAATTTTTGAACGTCATTTAGTGTCGTAAAATGACATGTCTCAAGTCTAGGATGATTTAAGACAAAATTTTGCCGGAGGCGAGCCAACTTTCTGACTTGGTTGTTCCGACTTTATTTTAAATCTCCATGAAAGGGGGGATCAAACCCCTAACCTAGGGTTGCCATCCGTCTCGCTTTTTTGTTGAATGTCCCGCCGTCCTGCTTTTTCTTCAAAATGTCCCGCTTTTTTCTTGGAAAACTTTTACTTTTTCTGAAAGTATCTGGCAAGCCTACCCTAAACCCCCCCCCCCCCCCCCCCCTCCCGTTCGCACGGCCTTGGGTCTAACACATTTGTTCCTAAAATTTCACAAAAAAACTTCATGGTAGTCTTAAGATTAACTTTTGTAACTAAATGTATATAGGTTGGTATACAGTAGAGGCTTAAACGAACATTACTGTACATTGCAATATGGAAGATCAGGCGGACAAAAATCAGAAAAGTCTCTGTCATAAAATTTTTTCTATACTATTTAGGAAAAGTAGACACTTTGATAGTTTTGTTGCTGAAGAAGGTCGAATGATCGAGATATTTATAAATAAAGATGAGAACGCCAAAAAAAAGGAAAAAAATGAAAATACAGACCCCCTTGGATTTTGGCAGCACTCTCGAATAATTTTTGCTGCCAAAATCCAACCGTGCCAAAATTTGTTTATAATATTTGTGTTGTTTGTCATATTTTCTATTTTTGCCGTTCTCCATGTTTTAGTTTCATTTTGTCATTTTTAACCTTCTGTTTGATTTTTTTTTATAAAGAGAATATGAAATTTTCATCATTTATGTCATTTTTGAGTACTTTATCATTTTTTTTAAGTTTTGTTTTTGTTGTTGTATTGTATCACCATTAAAGAATATGAAAACATATATAATATGTTTGTTTAAATTATATTGGTCCTATTATAGAGAAAACTATATTATAGTTTTCTCTAATAAGGTAATATTGTTGCACCGTTCGAGTTTGGCACATGTGCCAAAATTGAATGGTGCTAAAAACGAATGAGGTCGGTATCTTATTTAGGAACACGAATAAAAAATAAAGTTATAAGTGTTATACATCGTTGCTGTAAACGTCATGAATCAAGCTTTCTTCTATAATGCATTGCTTCAATAGATCAAGCGAAGTCAAAAAATGATAAAATTTAACGTTTAACGTCCCTTTGGGCAATTCAGTCACTTGGTTTCTCGGTCTTAGTGAAATTTTAAAGCAGAGAATTTTCAGAACAAGTCAGTACACTGGTGTCGATTTTTAAACTGCTTATTTTACATGGTTTTATTTTAAACGATTTACTCGAAATAAGTCGATTTTCGAACATGTCACAAACAGGTCCTACACATTTCCGCTTTTTTTTAATCCAGTCTTGGGGGGTCAATTGGCTCGGAATCAAACTAAGCTTCTCGACAGAATCATGGACTGGAGTGGTCAGTTAGACTCTGTGGAAATTCCGGGACATCCGTAGCAAAAAACAATATCCAAAACAAACCTTTGAGACCCTCGTTTTCACTCAAATCACCTCAGAATGGTCTGCTAGGTTGGAAATGATCAATTTACAGTCTAAATTCGACAACTTTAATCGAAATGAGCGATGATTTTTGCCTGGTTGATTTGAGATTTTTTTAAACGGTTACATTTACAAGAATCGTTCGAAAAAAAAATCCAGTGTAAGGTACACCGGGGTAAGTGTGAACGGTTTTTCGTATAGTTCAACTTGGAAAAATCATTTAAAAAAATCAGCAGTGGACCAATTTTGATAAAATTACGTTCAATGCGATGCAGAACATGTTTTTTACAAACGCTGAAGAGATGAGCTTGAAAGAAGCAAAGCGAGAAAAGTTATCACGTAATTTTTTATGCTGGTGTCTTCACTTACCCCGCTTTATGGGGTAAGTGTGGACGGTAGATTTTCCCTATGGTTTTTCAGAAAATTTTCAACAAATTTGTGTTTTCTTGGTTGAATACGTTACTTTATTGCTCGAACCGTCCAAAATATTGAAAAAAGTTCATGGTGCTATTAGTAAGGCATCTTTCAATGATTATTGTGTATAATTTATGTTGCAACACACGAGATCCGATTTTATCGAAAATATATACTTACTCCAGAACAACCCAACTTTTCATTATCCGAATGCTAAGTATAGCTGAATTGTATAGAATGGAGGAGAGAAAATTGAAAAAATATGTAAATATCAAGCCTATATAAAGCCGTCCACACTTACCCCAGGGTTTGGAGACAAAATTTTAGTTTTTTGTGGATAAACTATTTTTTCTTCATTTTTAATTGCCGTTTCTTTTTCTAACTGTTTGTTTTTAATGTAAGGATAGTTTCAATGTAGAGTTTTTCGTCAAGAGCCAGCTAGTTTACGAGAAATTTGCAATTGAAAAAGATGCACATCACCTCGACATCGTAGATGAAAATAGAAAATTCGCAAAAAGTCGTAGTAAACAACCGTTATTGTCGGAATCGTATCTTTTTCACAGTTATTGGATAGATTTCAAGTAAATTGAACATTCTGCAGCAAAAGTTTGAAAAAATAGAACACAGTATTGTTTTAATAGCCATCGTCCACACTTACCCCGCATCCACACTTACCCCGGTGTACCTTATATGAAATAAACTTTTCATGACAGGGAAAAATGATTTCGGTTAAGGGGGGGGGGGGGGGGGGTAGGGTCTAACGGGTATAAAAAAAAACACAATTTTCACGATTTTTTTCTAGAGCTATCGTTCAAACAAATGTATTCAAATTTTTTGCATTATACAAAGCATTGTTCAAAGAACATTTAATAATTTTTTCGTAGAAAAATATTGAAAAATGAGCCGGTGACGGAGCACTTTCGAGGATGCCTTTTAGAAAACAGGACTTGCGGTGGACACTGTATCTCAGCACAGAATCATCTGAAGTCAAAAAATCAGAGCAAAATATTTTTAATAGATGTTTTTCTGGACCCCAACGTTTTTGTTTAACTTAAAAATATTTTTATGAATTTTTTGTGGCTGTTTGAAGTAAAAACTACGATTTTTCACTTAAAAATCCGCCATTTTTCACCTGTAAAATCTCCCCAAAGTAAAAAATCGAAAAAGAAAAACGTTGGGGTCTGGTATTTTATATGTAGAAAATATGTTCCAAATTTGAAAAGAATCGGATAAGTAGTTTTCAAATGACGATGTCCACGGACTTTAAAAATGTGCTTTCGAGAAAAACGCGTTTGAAGTTTCTGCTCTTGCTTTCTTGCAGTATTAGATAGGAGGAGATAAAGGCCTATAACTTCTACAGTTTTGCTTCAATTGACTTGAAAATTTGACACAACATTCTTGAAATGTTTTACAATAAGAAAATAAAAAAATAAAAAAATCGATTTTTTGAAAGAGTTAGACCCTAACCCCCCCCCCCCCCCCCCCTTAAACCAAACCGGGATAAACGTCAAGCAAAAATAAAAAAAAGTTTCATACATACACATAAGCCCAAGGAACTCTTTAAAAATTCTAATCGAGATCGGTACTGTACTGTTAATAAAACTATCCTAAAATCGACTAAGTGCTCAAAGGGTTTAACTCTATGGTTTGGTAATGGGGCGTTCATAAATTATTTAAAACTCCTAGGAGTGAGAGGAAGAACTCGAGCGTTGCATACTGTTACATGGAGTATTAGAACACTTTCATTGTACAGGCCAGCTTTGTATTTTGACGTTTGTAATCGTGTGTAGTTATGTAGTTTGATTCCAATCATAACAGTTTATAAAACAGGCAATACCAATAAGTAATTAATGTAATTTAATTTAAATCAAAAACGATTTTAAAACTCATAACGGCATATGCAAAAGAAAAAAAAATTACATGTTATTATGTGATTTCAATCAATGCATTAGTTTTATAACAAATTTAGCCTGTATAATGTTCATGAGCTCATTAAATATCCACCACTCAAATTAGCTTACAGATCTCTATAGACCTCACTGTTTTCTGGGAGTATGCTACTCGCTCATGGCCCGATTTGCGTGCCACTAATGAAAACTTCAAACAAAACAACACCTTACCTTAATTCGACATGCACGTCCGGTTGTTCTCGATGAAAGGTGGGGGTTCCACTATTACACATGTGTTACGCATTACAGCCCCCGAACAGATATCGATACCGAAAATAGCAGCAGCTTCCAGCAAGCACTAACAGTTCAGCTTTCGCCAATCTACTGATTTCCGTTCCGTCAGCTGAGTTCCGACCTCTGTTTTCCCAAAACAAACTCTTACTTTTCCCCTTCGCATCCGAGAAATGCCGTCGTTTGCCGTCGATTGAGAGGGAAATTTTGTCTCCCCGTTTCCCAAAACACCAGTATCGATTTTTCCCTGTTTGTGAACTACTAGGGCTCCCCCATTATTTCAATGGCAGCACACCTACACATGTATGTAAGTAGCGGCGATACGGCACGTAGCCCTCTATGGCTCAATTCTTGCCCACTGTGCGACCTGTGCGACCGTCTCGTAGGCTTACACTCCAGTTACATTTAGCTTTGATTCAGATAAACACTCACACATACACACAGACAGAACAGACACCTTCCATTCTGAAGCTAGACGCCTAAAAATAAGGCTGGTTCTTTTGTTCTATGTATTTACACACGGAACGGGATGGCGTCGTTGTCGTCGACGTCGTTCTGAAAAAAAAGGGATACGACGTCGTACACCCCCGCACCACTTCGATGGCCCTCAAGCGTTCGAAGGCTCGTAGATAAAAGTCTCCCGGAATGGCCCCATCGTGATACATACACCTAACAAGTATATCCACCAAACCTAAAAATGGATTACGTAACCCAGTTTCTCCCAGAGTTGTGCCGGAAGCGCCGTCGTACCTGTCCGTTGCAATCTTCTATATGTATCTACTGGCAGCGGATCCGATCGAACACTTTTGATTGCAGGTCATCAGGAAGCATGTGCTGTGGCTCTATTCCCTAGCTAGTCGTGGCTCAAAAGTAAAAAATTACCCATCATCAGCAAGAGCTTCCTGCTGCAAGTACACTCGAATAAAAGCGACCCAGTAGCGAGGGAAAAAAAGGAAATCTCCCGAGACACACTGAAAGTTTTCACATCCTCTTTCACTCACTCGCCCACAGGAAAGGAACTTGAATATTTCTTCCCTTCCACCGCGAGGAGCACCAATTATCAACCCACCCAACCTCAAACAACCCCCAACTCACAAATCACTCACAGAGCAGCAGAAAATCAGGCAAAATTTGCCAGACTCTTACTTGCTTCTGCTGTTGTTGCTGTTGATGCCAACCTTTTAAACCTGCACGGAACGATTTCGGAACCGAGTCTCCACAACAAACCCCCGGGGGTCAAACCCAAAACCAGAACACTCGACCGAGAGCCCAGCGCGGTTCAGGAGGGACGAAGAATGAAGACACTTGCAGCCTAGGACAACGACCGTGCAGCAACCCGGAACGGATGTCTGTTGCTGGCTGAAGCTGCTTCTGCTTCCCAAGACGAGGACGACGACTAGAGACAACAACTTAGGCGCGACCGATGATCCCGAACTTCACTCACAGACTGAAAGGAAGCTTTTCGAGTCGGCGAAGTTGAACCAAACTCGGGTCGGGTGATAAGCAGCTTCAAGCTCCCTCGCAATTCGTGGGGGAGCTCCGAACGAAGTTCGAGGTCACCCAACGACTATTTAGCTCTCCCGGTGGAACTCATGAGAATGGAAATATCCTGTGAGACAGGAAAACTCGGAAAAGCACATGGTTGTTGTGTTGTTTGGCGCCTTTTTGCCACCCACCCCCTTTGAAGAGCTTGGGGCGTTTGTCTAGGCTTTTCAAGAGAGAATTTTAGGGGGCTCGCTTGTTCGTTTGTTATTGGAAGCGTTTGGCATCACACATACAGATAAAAACAAACTTACAGGATTCAGCTTCCCGCTTTTCTGTGAAAAAATTTCAAAACGGAGCATTTTTATTTATTTATTGGAATGAAGATGATCAGCACAATCAAGGCTATTTACACCTAATTATTACAATTCTTTGGTTTTATGTAAATTAGATTAAAGAATATAAATCAATGGCTTTCAAAAAATTAAATAAATTCTCATGGTTGCTTCTATCTAACAATATTGATCTATCTATACAAAATTTGTTCCTGTCTCTATCGTATTTTTTACAATCATATAAAAAATGTTCTACAGTCATCTGAGTATTACATACATCACATTGAGGCTCAGCGCTTCTTGTAAAAATATGTTTATGAGTAATCATACTATGTCCTATTCTAAGCCTACTCAAAATTACGCACTCTTTTCTACTTTTTCTGAATGATGAGTTCCAGGCAGTTACTGAATCTTTAATTGTTCTCAATTTATTATTTTCAATTGCTTTCCATTCCTCTTTCCAGACCTCAAAGACTCGTTGTTTAACAGCAGAACCTAGGTCATAATGGGTGATTTTAAGATCTGTTATTGGGTCCCGAATGCTCATCTTTGCCAAGTAATCAGCCTTTTCGTTACCTTCTATCCCAATATGACTAGGAATCCATAGCAGTACTATCACCTTATTTGACGACTGGATCATGTATATTTTATTTTGAATGCTTTGAACAATTGGGTTTGTAGAAAATTTATTCGCGATACTTTGAAGAGAGCTCAGTGAATCGGAACATATAATATGTTTGTAAAAGAAGTCATTAGTTGCTATATTTTCAACTGCTTTTTCTATAGCCATAAGCTCCGCGGAAAATACTGAGGTAAAACAAGGAAGATGTATCTGAATCGTTACGTCTTTGTTAAAACAAGCTAGTCCAGTATTGGAATTTATTTTCGAACCATCAGTGAAGAAAAAATTGTATTCTTTATATGTGTCACTAAGCTCTAAGTATTTGTTTCTAAATGCTAGAGAGTGAGTATTTTT
This sequence comes from Uranotaenia lowii, assembly GCF_029784155.1. Lineage (NCBI taxonomy): Eukaryota > Metazoa > Arthropoda > Insecta > Diptera > Culicidae > Uranotaenia > Uranotaenia lowii. The sequence continues at coordinate 51,028,072 of NC_073692.1, read as the reverse complement.
TTTGGAATTTTTATGTAAGGAGAAATCAATCGTAATATTATTTTTCGTCCAAGGTGGAAATGAGTGAAAGGTTTTAAAAGTCGATTGATTATCAGGAATTCCATACTTATTTAAAAGAGCGCTACTTCTACACTTGAACGATTTTTTTGCATTTGTTTGTAAAAGGTGTAATGGGTGGTTTTCTAATGAACAAATTTTTATTCTTAATTTCATTATTTGAATATCTCTTCGTAATGATAAAGGCATTACTCCTGATTCAGCTAAAATACTCTTAGTCGGGCTTGTTCGAAATGCTCCTATTGCTAATCTTGAACCAAGATGGTTTATGGAATTTAGTTGGTTCAAAATTTGTTTCCCTCCTGTTACATATAATGCTGATCCGTAGTCTAATCTAGAAAGTACTAAAGTTTTATGCAGCGTTAAAAGCGTTTTTCTATCCGAACCCCAACTGGAATTCGAAAGTGTTTTGATTATTTTTATTGCGTTCATTGCTTTAGCTTTAGTTATTCTGATTTGTTTAGACCAATTCAATTTACAATCAAAAGTGATTCCTAAAAATTTGTGTTCTTTTTCAAATTTTATAGTCTGTCCCAAAAAATTCAATCTTGGATCTTGATGACAATTTTTAAGTTTACAAAAATGGACTGCTTTCGTTTTAGAGTTTGAAAATTTAAAACCATTCGTATTGCACCAATACTCTAAGTTATCCAAAAACAATTGTAGGTTTGTTTTAATCCTGTCTAAGTTTCGATCTTTACAAAAAGCGGCAAAATCATCAGCAAATGATATATTTATTACATCTGGAGAAGCAATATCATGAATAGCTCTCATGGCTACCAAAAATAAAGTTACGCTTAATACCGACCCTTGAGGTACACCGTTTTCTGTTTTATAGTATGCTGAGAACGTATTTCCTACACATACTCTAAAAATTCGATTTTCCATAAAACTGTTTATGAACCACAAAATATTACCGCGAACACCTATTTTGTACAAAATTTCTACAATTCTATACCGCCATGTCAAATCGTAAGCCTTTTCAAGATCGAAAAATATTGCTACTAAATGTTCTTTTTTGCTGAATGCATCTTGAATTGCACTTTCTAGAGTTACTAAATTGTCCATCGTGTTCCTGTATTTTCTAAATCCGTTTTGATTGGGATGAAAAAAATTTATCGATTCAAGGTACCAAACTAATTTTCTATTTACCATTTTTTCCATCGTTTTACAGGTGCAGCATGTTAGTGAAATCGGTCGTTTATTTGTTGGTAACATTGGGTTTTTATTAGGTTTTTCAATCGGTAAAATAATTGACTCGTTCCAAATGGAAGGGAATGTTTGTGAGGAATAAATATCATTAAATGTGTCTAGTAAATATAGTTTTGCTTCTGGTGGTAATCTTTTGAGCATATCGTAGTTTATATCATCAGGACCGGGCGAAGATCCTTTGAAACTTGACAAAACAGATTCCAATTCGTACACCGAGAAAGGTTGATTCAGTTGAGATAGATTTGTGTCATTAAAAGACAATATTTCATGTTCTGCATTTATTTTAAATGTCAAGAATTCACTTGTGTAATTTTCAGAACTTGAGATGAAAGCAAAAGTTTTTCCTAATTCATCAGCAATTTCTCTTTTATCAGTTATCAAACGATCGTTAACCTTGAGACTAGTCACTGAAGAGTTTTTTATATTTCCTGAAATTTTTTGAATCAGTCGCCAAACATGTTTGGGGGATGTGTTGAGATTTATATTAGACACACATTTTTCCCAAGATTCTTTTTTCGATTGTCTTATAATCCTACGAGCCCTGGCTTTGGCTTTAAGAAATGCTAGTTTGTTTTCATCGGTCATATTTGAATTAAATATTTTGAACAATTTTTTACGTTCTTTAATTGCTTTAAAAATGTCATCATTCCACCAAGGGGGCTTAGGTTTCTTAACAACGGGTGATGTTTTTCTCATTGATTCCTTTGCTGCTTGAATTATCACATCATTTAGTAATTCTAACTTTGACAACGATGTATTTTCATTAGTTACTAAGTTATATGACACAAGATCTTGAAATAAATTCCAATTTGCGGACTCTATAACCCATCGAGGTCTTCTTTCTACGGTAGATGTTCCTATATGAGTATTAATTATAATAGGGAAGTGATCGCTCGAACATAGGTCAGAATGAACTTTCCAATTAAACAAAGGTATGATACTGGGGCTTCCGAAGGAGAGGTCTATCGCCGAAAAACTGTTATTCGCTAGACAAAAATGTGTATAGGAACCATCATTTAATAAATTCATATTTGATGAACTTAATAAACGATCAATAGTGTTTCCTCTAGAATTCGAGGATGAGCATCCCCAAGTTAAGCTATGGGCATTTAAGTCACCGGTGACAAGGAAAGGGATTGGTAGTTGCTGAATAAGTTTTTCAAGATTAGTCTGAGTGACATTTAAACCGGGTGGCAAATATAGACTACATAGTGTGAATTCCATTGGATAATACATTCGAACAGCTACTGCCTGAAACTCCGTATCCAGATCTATTTCTATTGAGTGGTACTTATTATTAACAAATATTGCTGAACCTCCTGAGGCTCGCAAATGCACTTCGTCTATTTTGTAATATATATTGTAATTTTTTAATGTTGGTGTTCTGTTATGATCAAAGTGTGTTTCTTGAACGCTAATAGCAGCTGGTGAAAAATCGTGAATCAAAATTTTAAATTCTTCAAACTTGTTGAAGAATCCATTGCAGTTCCATTGTAAGATAGTGAAGTTTGAATCCATTATCAAAAAATTAAAAAAAAAAAAAGATCATAAACTTTTAAACTACTATTCTTGTGATAGATTTAAAGAGATTGAATTGTTTATTGCTTGTGAGAGAGTGAGTAAATTTTCAAGTTCAGATGACTGTCCTGAGTTACTAGGTGAGTACCATGGCGTACTACTACAATTACCTGACATGTCTAGTTCCTGTGAGAATGGGTGGTTATTACCTTTGTGCAGTTGGGTGAGAGGTTCACTACTAGTGAACTCGGTTTTTTTCTGTAGGTGTTGTTCCGATGTTGGCTGTTCATCCATCGTCGTGTCACGGTTGAGTTTAACAGCTTCAGTTGATTCTTGTTGGAAAGAATTAGGTGGGTTTGTTTGTTGTTGGATAACCTTGGGTGTTTTTGTTGGTTGATGTGTTGTTTTTTCGGTTGTGCTGGGTTGCGGGGGCGATGAGTTTTCGTTGCGCGTAGCATTTTGGACTACTTGGGCATAACTTCGGGTAAAAATCGGCACTTCCGGAACCTGTTGTCTCCTCTTTCTTCGGGCTTCTCTAACAGATACTCGATCGGTCACTCGAATACGTTGAATTTCAAGCTCATCCACGAACTTAGCACACGTTCGGGAAATAGCTGGGTGATCTCCACCACAGTTCAGGCACTTCGATGGTTGAGTACACTTTCCGTCAAGATGGAATAAACCTCCACAATTCGCACAAATACGGTTGCCTTTACAGTGGTTCTTCGTGTGGCCAAAGCGTAAGCAATTCGCGCAACGCATTGGTGATGGCACATAGAGCTTTACTTTGCAGCTATAGAAACCAACATTGATTGAATCAGGCAGTTGGCACAAATCAAAAGTTAGCACAAATGTTCCGGTGTCGATCAATTTATCTTTCCCATCCTTGTTCTTTTTTCCTTCTTTGCGTTGCATTCTGCTAACCTTGGTAACATTCTCCTTTCGAAGCTCTTCCAAAATCTCGGCGTCAGAAAGTGAGATTAGATCAGGGCAGTAGATGGTTCCAGAAGTCAAGTTCAAGGTTTCGTGTTCCGTTATTTTGACGTTGATCCCTCCAAAAGTCGATTGTTTTACCAGTTTGGAAGCTTGCTGTCGATCCACAGTCTTCAAAAGAAGATCACCGTTTCGAGTACGTGATATTTGTACATTTGACGTAATAGCATCCATTGCCTTCTTAATGAAGAATGGATTCTCGGTCTCCATAGTTTTCTCCTTGTCCAATCTGTGAAGCACCAAGAAACGTGGTCCATTTCTGCAGTCAATTTTCATGGACTTGGTGAATTCGGTTGGGCTGCGTCGATTTCCAATCTTTCTTTTGAGATTTCCAGCATTTTCCGTTGTGTCCCCGGACAAAAGCTCGTAAAACGAGCCAAATGCCCTGGAACCCCCTCCGGGGTCGTTACTCATGGCTACTTAACCTCAAATCAGAATGTTTTTCTTTTTCACTCCACTCAAAAAAAGTTTTTTTTTTTCCACTCCACTAACAAAAGAACTTTAGTTTGTGGCCTTGAAATTTAAATGATACTATCAGAGCGAATAAAAGCACGTGTTGTTCTCTCAAAAGCTCAGTACGGAATGCGACGGAGCATTTTTAATTATTATAAAAATATTTTTTGAGATATTGCAGTTTGAATGGTCAAAGTCCTAAAAGTCCGATTTTCGTAGAATTGCTGTATCTCAGACCACACAAACTCTAAAAAGCTCAAATTTTTGTGGTATTAAAGTTTGATAGTTTATCTATCCAATGCAGAAAATTTGATCAAAAAATATCATTACAGAAAAAAGTAATGGAAGTTCGAAGTCGAAGTGACAGTGCGCTTGCTTTCAATTTCTATAAAATTATGAACGGTACTGTATGAAGAAATTGAAACCAAATTTTGCATGAGAGGATATTCGAGCACAAGAAATGGAACTATAAAAAAATCATTATTTAATAATTTTTTTTTTCATACTTCGATAACTTATCGAAAAAATGGAACCAAATTTGCATGGGAGCATATTTGTGTACGGGCAATGTTTCTTCGATGGTTTAAGACCCTGCTCTTATAAAAAACAAACACACTCATATAGGATTCCAGTGAAACTTTATGTTTCTTTGAAGAGATCTAATTCAAACTTAACACTTAAGCGTACATATTTCAAGGACATGATGGCTAGCATCTTAAAAATGCGATAACTTCTAGCCCACTGAGAGAGTACTATATATGCGGTGACCAAGATTCGATCTCATGATTTTTGGCTTAGAAGACTTGAACGTTATCCTCTAAGTCACGGTCGGTGGCAGAGGGGTGAATTAAAAGGGGGGGGGGGTCCACAAAAAGGGGACATCGAGGATTTTATATCGAAAAAATATATTTTGGCATAAGTTATAAACTTATGCAGCAAAGAAATCCAGAGTTATAAAAAGGATTCAAAAAACGGATTGAAAAAAAATATTAAATTTCCAAAATAAAAACAGTTGCAAATTCATGTTGAAACAACATTTTAATGATTTTTTAATTGAATTTGAAATTTTGTGCAAATAAAAAAAAGTTAAATAACTAGGTACCACAAATTTCAATTATTTTTGCAAGGTGTAGCAAAGCACACCGGGTCAGCTTGTTTTATATAGCAAAGTGTACATAGTTTTGGAGACATCGTAATTCGTAGCATCGTTAAACTTTATACTTCGAATTATTTTTCACTTTTCACCTGTAATGTTTTGAAGATAACTTCAGCCAAAATTAATCAACAAGAAATGCAGACAACATAGCAATATTTTTGAAATTGTTAGCTTTAAAGTATAATTTTTGGGTTGAAATTAAATTATCAAAAAAGAGTTTTTAAAATTAAAATTCTTCGCATAAATAAAATAAAGACTGAATCATATCTCATGGATTGCGATCCGAATTTCAACCATTAAACAGTCGTAAAATTAAAAACATTTTATTGTTTTAAGAAGAGAAATCACCATTATGTACTTTAGCGTCCAAAACCATTTTTTGAGCAAAATTTATCCAAATAAACTGACTAATGTGCTCAATTATGTGTTGCCCACTTGATTAAATAATTCTACTGAATCAAAACAATCGAGAGATTCCTTTTAATTCAACCACGGTATAAGAAAAGTTCAGATACCGGTATTTCGATAGCAACTTACTATCTTCTTAAGTGAGCGTTTTTTAAAACCGTGGTTGAATTAAAGGGAATCTTTTGATTGATTTGATGCAGTAGCTGTTGTGTTTTAACGTAAAAAACCACTTTTATAGTCGACTTGATTTCAATTAAAAAATTTCCAAATTTGCCTGGATATTTCCCAGATTTACTTTTTTCACTATTCGTTATGTTTGCATTTTTCAAGCAAAAATGTTATAGAAAACATTTGGTCGCTATGAGGCAGTTCTTCAACGGCCCTGTTCTGATGTATAATGTAGGAAAGAAGCAATCGAGCAGTAAATTGAACAAATTACGTCAAATCGCAACTTGTCGAGTTTGTGATACGGCGTGTAGCTTCATGGCAGCACCATGTAAATATTGAACATAGTAAATAATCAAGAAAGGTAATAAAACCTTCTGAAAAAATCTTAGTAGGCTGTGCCCGAAGCTGACAGGCTCAAGGCGTGTATAAATAAACAAGAGATGTTACCGTATATCAAATTCCCGATTCAACCATTCTGGCCATTTTGGTTTTGCAACTGAGGAGCTCATAAAGTTTGTTTACCAACAAACCACTGATCAGCTGAGCAAACGCCCCGCGCACTCCTCGCCTACTTACAGTGAAAGTCAAAAAACCTTGTGTTTCTTTAAACCTTGGACAGACAATTCCTACGGGAGCAGAATTTTGTTTTTATAAATAATTGAAGAAAGAGTTTGTGAAGAACAGAGAATCTGTTCCAAGAAAAAAAGTGAAAATTTTAAGTCCAAAATATGACTTCCATCAAATAAAGAAGGTATATCGCAGGATCAACAGAATTATTCCAACAAATATACAAGATGAAAATTGTATTAAACTTATCAAAATCAGCACTTCCATCTGTAGCCGTCAACACGTACGCCGGAGCATCGTATTGTTGCTGTGTACCTGCTGGAACATTTTACATTATTTATTTTATTTTTACTTGTTTTTCAATCAGCACTTTTCAGTGCTAAAATTATTTACATTTTCTTTTATTCTCATTTTTCTCTTTTCTTCCCAGCATGGGGAGGTCATCGGCCGGCGTCAAAGTCGGAAGAACACGGATTGCCGAACCTAATCCATCGGCCAAAAAAAGTTGAAATTTCCAATTCATTCGATGTCCTTCATAACATCGGTGATGAGGAAATATTCATATTTAATTCTGATAAGAGTACTAAGAAACCTTCTTCTTCTTATACTCTTAAAAACGAAAAGGTTCCATCAATTACGGTCACGATTCCTGACTTCAATGCCTTTCGAAAAGAAATCATCACTTCCGTCAAGGATGTGAAGATTTCTTTTCAGATCGGTCGAAGGGGAGCTGCTCGTATTTTGGCGGAATCTTTAAATGATTTTCAAAAATTTTAAATTATTTGAATAATAAAAAACACCAATTTTTTACGTACGACACTCGAAGTGATCGTCCTTTTAAAGTTGTACTTCGTGGTCTCACCGGTGATCAGACACCGGATTAGATCACAATCTAATTATATTCTTTGTTAGGTTTTTCTCCGATTCAAGTAATTCAAATGAGGAAAAGAACCAACACGAATAATACCAGTAGTGTTGGTTTTGCTCCTGAGCTTCATTTGATCCATTTTAAAAAAGGTCAGATTAATAGTTTGCAAATTCTTGAAAAGGCTCGTTTTAAGTTTGATTGTCGAGACAAATTTGAACCTTTTCGAAAATCTTCAACAAATATTCTTCAAAATGTAACTCAATGTCGTCGTTGTCAAGCTTTTTGTCACGGTACTAAAATTTGTAGAATGAATGCCGGATGCATGCGTTGCGGCAAGTTCGATAATGAAAAATCTAAATGCTTTTTCGGTGGTGATAAACTACAAACAGAATTTTTCAAGTGTGCGAGTTGCGCAGGTAATCATTCGTCTAATTCCATAGACTGACAAAAATTATTGCTATTAGGAAAAATCCCAAAGTTGTTGAAAAAGTTCCTTCTCCTCTTTCCTCTTTTCGTCTTCACACGTCAGGCCGGCAAACAATCTGCCTGTTCGCGATCAGCTTCGGCCTACATTAGAATCACGTTGCACTATAGTTTATGATGAATTTGATCAGATCACAATGGCAAAATGCCAAAATTTCAACGTTTATAAGCTGTACTCGTTTTGAAAATGTATTGATTTAGAAGGAAGAAAATCGCTTCCGTTTGCCAATAATACAACGAAAATCTGTGGCGCCTGTGGGCCTGGAATCGTATGATGATTTTACGGTTTTACTGTGATCCGTGATTTTACTGAATGGTTTACAATTCCGTAGAATAAAAGGGAATCTTGTGCGGCATAAATATCTTACGCTAAACCTGGAACAGATCCAGCCCATATTTGATTATCTAACTAGGTGGATATCGTCCAGATCAGTACGAGAATACCTGGAAATTAAAAATAGAAAACTCGTTTCAACCATTCCGGACTCTTCGGAACCCTCGGACTGAGACTGTAAACGTGAACATGTCCTTCCTCGGTCGCTCCCATCGAACGGGTTCGGCGCGGGTGTCGATCGGATCCGGATTTTAAGCCGCTCGGTGAACCATTGCCAAGCGATTTACGATCCGCTCTGCTGCCTTCGTCATCCAGGCTAAGTCGGGAGGAAGATTTTTCTGTCTGGGATCATCCAAGTTGTCGGTGCTGTTAAGCGACTGACATTCGATGGCCATCAGTTCCGGTTCCGGGGAGGATTCCTTCGAATTTGAATAATTTTCGTGGCTAAAAGATGTGCTAAGTCCGGAGTGTGGATGTCAACGACATCGATGTGTTGAGGTCTGTCGCTAGATTCGAATCCGGCAGCTTGCTGCCAAATTCCAAATCCAACACTTGATTTTTTCCGGGCTGCCGTGGGGTTGGACATTATCAGGTAAATATTTGCTTCATTCCGCAAACGGTTCAAAATTCCTTATTCCTTACCTTCGCTGTTTGGTCGGCATCGAGCAGAGTTCGTTACAGAACTCCTGCATTTGCTGGAACTTATTTCGTCCATCCACGGAAACGAAAAATTCGATAAAATTATCTGATTCCTGCAAATAAATTTCATTTTAAAAGTTCACTGTTTTTAAATAGAATGCTAGAAAATAATAACTTACATTGTGCGATAATAATTGCACCATTTTAGTCTTTTGGAAATAACTGTTAACACAAAATTATAAAAAAAATTGGTAAAAATGGGGCTTGAAGAAGATCGAGTGTGAAAAGCGGACAATGTTTTTTTCGTTTCTGTTTTTCGATTGAGGTTTCATTCTTTTTTCGGTTAATACCCGAAAACTAGAAATATGGTTAAAGTTGTTCCTTAAAATATTGATGAAAAATAACCATATTGTCAGTTCTGCAGAAAAAAAAACCACAAAATGTATATTTTCTATTAAAAAATGGTAAAATAAAAACGAAAGTCGATTCAACAATTCCTAGATCAGCCAACTATGCCATATTCGTGTTGAAGCGGGAACTTTCAGTGTGTGAACAAACACTGAAATTTGCCAATCTACCATCTTTCATTTAAGTTATTTAAGTAGTAAAACCTCATGCATACAAATGAAACTATATTTCCATGAAAGTTGAAAGATAGCTTTTTCTAATGTATATATTTTTGTTTTGGTATGTTTGCTACTTTCAGAGATATTGAACAATAAAAACATGAAATTTTTCAAAGAATTCACCCAAAAAGTATCACTGAACTTCAAAATAGTGACTTGACACCTTGAATGAAGTGGTGTAGTTTTACAGTTGTTACAACTCTCTCATACAAAGTTAGTCTCAAAACTCGCTTCGAAAAGAGTTAAACAAGTTTGTTGTTTTTTTGAAGTTAGTTTTTGAAAAAATGTCTTTAAAACATGTGAAGATAGAGTTTTGACGTCTTCAACATTTTTTTTCTAAATTTGATGATCTACAACTGGATCAAAGCAATCGAAAGATTCCTTTTAATTCAACCACGGTAAATGAAAAGTTCATATACCGATATTTCGATAGCAACTTACTACCTTCTTCAGTGAGCGTTTTCGAATGAATGTGTCAATCGAAAACGCTCACTGAAGAAGGTAGTAAGTTGCTATCGAAATATCGGTATATGAACTTTTCATTTACCGTGGTTGAATTAAAAGGAATCTTTCAATTGCTTTGATTCAGTTGAATCATTCAACCAAGTAGGCTCACAACACAACAGAATGATCTACAAATTTTTCGAAGACACTATAGTGATAAAATGATGAATACAAAAAATAGAAAATTATTGTTTTGGGTGGGTAGATTTAATCTACTGGGAGGCTTTTCATTAAAGAACGCACTGGCTGTGTACTTTTCCAATGCCTCCATCATTGCATTGATGGACCGACATTTTCTTTAAACAAACAAACGTATGTTCAAAATTCTAGGAGTGAATTTTTTCAACCGGGTCGCCAGGTTTTAAACATGAATATTGCCCACTTAATCACGAAGTATTGTCGGAAATTCGGAAACAAATTTCTGGTAAGTTTTTTTTCATATCAACTCGTTTGAAAAGGTGTAACAAATTCCCGGATTTTTTTCTCTTCGTCAGAAGTTGCAGATTAAGGTGGACTGGTTCCACCACCAACGGTGCAGTTTTTTTCCCTACGCCGCAACAGTAGAGTTTGCAACAAACTCTACCGGCTAATCATCGAGACAAAGCTTTTGGTAAGTTAATCTATTTTAATATTTTAAAATCGAATAATTATTTCACTTCTTTTCCCAGGGATAAAAACGGTGTCATGAAATGCAATTCAACTACACAGAGATCTGAATATCGAACTGGTGCTGTCTGTGGCTTTTCTGGCGAAGTTTGACGATATGTTTCCAGCTACGAGCACTTCAATCGAAGAACGATTCCGGAAGTTGCGAATTGAATCGGTGAAGATGAACCATAATTATTTCAAAATGATTTCCAACAAAATATCCAAAAAGCAGGGTAAGTTGCAGGGATTTTTTCGAAAACAAAGTATAAAAATATTTCAATTTTTAGAGAGAATTTCGGGTCTTATAGCTCTCCTAGTCTGTTCGAACTCCAGTCCCCCAATGGATCATACCAGCAACAGAAGATAGAAACTTTTCTTCAACAATCCGGAAAATGAGGAAGGAGTCAGGACAAAACGGATCTCAATAAAGTGGAACTCCTCAATGTAACACTCAAGTTCTACCTCCATGGCTGGGAGCGATCGCAGATGTGCTGGTGGCCAAAGAAAGGCTAAAAGGTGCCACAAGTATAATCGCTGTTCGATTATCATGATCGGAAATTAAAAAATTAGCCCTGACCTTAACCAGCATCACGAGAGGACTTGCTAAAAAATTTGATAAAAATAGCAAACTGTGTAATTAGCGGCGTCTGTTCCGGAACGGGACAGGAGAGGTAAACCAGTAAAAAAATAGATCCGGCGACTGTGTGTCACACAGTGTGTGATGTATCATGAAACAATAAAAATTCAATAAATTTACCATTAAATACCTTTAATTTGATATCCACTACATAATTCACATGATCTTGAGAAGCCAGAGATTTTTTTCGAAACCAAAAAGTACTTTAATTAGTTGCATTTAATTTTTTAAACATTTTTTTCAAAATTTTGCGAAGTAAATCTTTTCTACCCACTGGGACCTTAAAGCACAACTACCTAGTTTAAGGTTGTTTCGCTTAAAGTTACTAGTGGGTTCCTGCACTGAAGTGGCGTTTTACGTCAAAAGTATTCAAAAGTGGGTAGTTTTTCGTATCCGTGTGGAACTTGAAAGTATTAAAAAGAACTTAAATTTTCCCTCCTTTTAAAATCCCTCTGATCGAGAATACTTACCACTAAGCCAACTCGTCACCTGAAGTAATGAATTTTTGTTCTAAGAGTGTACTTCAGTATCTGTGAGCTAAAAAAATGTTTATAGGAGATAGCGGTCTTCATTCACGGTACCAAATATCAGCGGAGTTTTTTTATTCGCTAGCTTAATCAAAATTGAGCGGCAACATATAACCGGTAACAGAAAGTTAGCGGACTAATAAGCGATTTTAGCGAATTAGCGCTTTTGAGCCATACACCACCTATTGAATGAAAAAAAAAAAATATATTTCTCTAATAAACATTTCGGGGGATATTGCATTTTTTCCCAAATCAATGTTGTCCGGCCATATACAAATTCTATGGCCAGACAACAAGGATTTTCGAAAAACGCAATATTCAATATCTTTGGACTCCATAAAAATAGGATAGCCTGATATGATGTTTGTAATATGGTAATTCAATCAGTAAAAATAAACTAATGAGAAGCGTTAAAAGTGTTTGCCTGGTAAGTCGAAGAGGATACCCTAAACTTTGCTCTTGTATTGTGATTAAATTTTTCGGATTGTAAAAGATGAATTGAATCATCATTAGTTGCTTATCTTTTGATTACAGCCTACATATAAGATCGAAATGGAAAATCGAACGAAATATCGGGAAAACAATAAAAATGTAATTTGTCTACGACCGGACTAGCAAATATTCAAAGTTGAACATTATTTCACTTGAAACATTCAAATATTATGATCCTCGAAGAAATTTTAAATGTTGTTGTCCGGTCATAGACAATTTTCCTCCTTTTTTCGACAACTTCCCCCTACTCGAAAGAATGTTAAAAACTTGTCAATAAAAAACTGGACAAAATGTTAATGAACGTTTCGGATAAAATGACAATGATCTAGCCGTACAGTTTGAAAGTTTAATTTCTGATAAAATCTATTAATTGTTCAACCAGTTGTGAAATACATGAACGATCGATCGTTGTTTCGTTTTCATTTCATGAACAAGTAATTTTGTTGTTGGTTTTGAATTGCTCTTTTTGTTTGACAAGTTAACACGGCGTCGGAGAGAAAGCTCTTGCTTGCGATTATATTTGCATTTAGCTAGTCAATTGTCTAATAATGATTTTGCTTCAGATGTTCCGTAATTGATTCGTAAGATAAGTTGTTCATTAGATAGTTTAATTTGATTCATTTTTCTCAGTTTAAATATCTGTGTTAAATATTTTGATTTAAACGCTTGTAAATAGGGAAAATAGTTGTCTATCATTCATTGATTACGTGGGTCATCAACTGGTTTTATAACGTTGTACTCGAATGAGAGTACTTGTCACATATGAAGGAATGGTTAAGCGTAATTGTTTTATAACGTTGAATCAAACTTTTCGAACGGAAAATCCTTGACAGTAAAATAAGGCCGTTTTTTAACATTAATGGATTTAAGACAACCACGTTCAAATTTTAGAATTTCTTTGATCGAAATATCTTAAAACGAAAGCTGAAAATAAAACATCACGAGAAAACCGAAAACAAAATCAAACACTCACTTATTTATGTTGAAATCAGGTGTTATTGAGCTTCACTACCGTTTTGATTATTCTTAGAGTTTTTCTGACTATGAATCTGTTTTGAATATTTCAATTCCAAAATAAATTTCATATATATTTCTCTTTTTGATTCTGCTTGTCCTACTTATGATTTTCTATCATTTTTTGTACTAGGATAATTGAATCTGTACAACAGCCCAACCAATCATTCCAGCCATCCCTCCTTAGCGCTCACATTTCGTGCTTCATTAAAGCTTCTTAGCCCATTATATTGCCCAATATGTCTTGCTTTCTGCTTTTTTTCCCCCGGAAATACTCTCACTAGTCTAGAGAAATAAAAAAAAGTGTAAATTTATTCTAATACAATGATAACGGTCATAAATTATGCAGTGCTTCTCGCAGATGCCTTTCAAAAGACGGTGCTTTTCAGTGTGGAGAAGATTTCGCGCTCGTGTGATACATTAATGAGAAAAAAAATGGCAAAAACCACAAAATTTTACTTCTCTATAAGAAGACCGCCAGACGTATAATACATTTCTCGGGAAATTCGCGAAAATATGATCTCCCATTCCCTGTGCTCCATTAGCGATTTTTATGAGGGTGAGCATCCATGTGTATTATTAATGTTTAAAAGTTGTGATCTGTGGCGTACATTGGGGCGTCGAGGCGTCGAAAGCTTGCGGTGGATGGCGGCAAAACAGCACGCCAAACATTTCCCGACAAATGGAACGCAATTACGTGGCTGGTTGCCGCTGGAAGGAGACAGCCACAGAATCCTTATTTGGAACTGAGCTGAAGGATAAGACATTTTGTTTAAACGAGGAATGGGGGACTCCATTTGGTGATCCTGAAAAACTGTTCCCTACATCGTCGTCGTCGTCATCATCGGAACAGTAAACAGGAGCAGCAATCAACAAAATCCGGAACTGCCACCGGCTGCCGCTTACTTCTTCTTGGTGGGTGCTGATGGGTGCTGACAAGTGTGAATGGGAAATCATATTTTACGGCGGCCTTGTGCGGTTGGATTTTGGAAGAGTAGACATTTTCTTCGATCCTCGGTTAGTGGAGAATAAGTAGTTCGAATTTTAAAACCATTCTTGAACCGGAAAAAACTAAAAATGACAAAACAAAACAAAAAACTCTCATCCCAAATCAATTTTTATTTAACATCTTCCACTTCCTTTTCCGGTCTACTATCGTCCTCCCCATCGCCGGACCCACTGACCCCGTACCCATTCAAATCATTCTTCCGGAATATCTCCTCAATATTGATCAACGACCGGGGAGTTCGCTTGGGACTCAACATCCTCTTATCATCCTCATCGAACTCACTGTCCTCGGTTTCCGTATCCCCGAACTGCAAACTCTCGACACTATCCGTATCCCCTGCTTCCAGACAATCCTGGAAGCAGCTATTATCCTGCTGGTATGATTCCAGATCGATGAAGTACTGCTCGTTGTCTAGGATGGCCGTACGCCACTCGGTGTTGTCAAACGGAGGAAGCGTCCCACCGTATTCCACCGGAAGTAGGTCCTTGGAGACGTATTTGTGCAGTGAAGCGATGCTGTGACCGTGGAGGTGTATCTGTAGAGTGAAGAATAAGGAAATTTTAGAAATAAAAAAAAGTGCACATTCATTTTTGCAGCAGACTGTAAAAATTGACATATGGCTCCCATATGTTTTTCGAGGCCTTTTTGGTCATCAATTAGTATAAAATATGAGATTATTTGATTTATTTCTAAGCTTGAGCTTGAGCTTGAGCTTGCTATCAACTACGGTCCACCTGCGGCCCCATGGCCAATGGCATAATGGTTGCACTCCGTGATTGGTTCGAGATAATCAATGTTGTACAATGAACCAAATGAAAGGTGCTGGGAACAAGCATCACAATCTCACTGTACACTTTTGAGAATCTCCTTCTTTAAAATGAACCAATAACGACGCCGGCCAAGTCCATGTAGTCGATAGGAGGAAGGGAAATGCAGCACATGTGGAAATATGTTTAGCGGAGACCGGCTGTACGCCATCCCTCCACAAATCTCCACGCTGAATGTTTGGGGAAAAGGTAGTGTGGCATGGAAAACCACCTTGGTAGGCGATTAAGCCACTTGAGACCTAAGCTCCTAATATCTTGAAAAACCTACGTTTCCTAGTGAAACTCCTGATTGAATCTAGAGGCCTTTTTTATTTTACAAATTGGCGTGCTACTTTGCTATTGTTCAAGATATGTCTAGATTGTTTTATGATTTTAAAGACTCTGAATAGATGAAATATCTGAGAAAAATTTTATTATTTTTTAATGTGTCCCTAGCTGCACTTGGCCTCGTATAATTGAAAATTTGGAACTGTAGACAATTCTATCACTTTTAAATTCATATAAAATGGTGTTATGATAACACGGGGGCACGAAATTTTTCAAAATATCTACAAAAATCAATTGAAACTTCTTGGCAAATTAAAGGGCCCCTTAAGTTTGAAACTAAATACTTTCCTCCAAGTTTCACTGTTTTTTGGTAAAAATTTTTACCATTAGATATATTATTTTGATTGATGATCTAACCGAGCCATTCCTAACACTTCTGCATACAATGAAAACCGTAGCCGTTGCACAAATTTATAGATGACTCACTCATCTTTGCCTTATTGATTATCATGTTTTGAGTTTTTAATCATTAAAATAGATATCCATTTTGATGAATTTTATGATTATTATTTTCGAAATTTCTAAAATTTAAAATTTATAAAATTCCAATACTTTCAATGGTTGAAAGACAATCCTTTTTCCATAAACAAAAATATTAAATCAAAATATCAAATCGTCAGTTTTTTATTTCCAGTATTCAAATAAACAAATTTCTTGTGTTTCATGTTTCGAAAAAAATATTACTATGAATTCTCTTATATTTCGTACCTTATAAATGTTCCTGTTTTGAAATTTACAAATTATTTCTCTTTTTCTTAAAAAAACAAAACGAAAAAAATACTTCTCCCGAAAAACAACAAATTGAAATCAATTCCACACCACCACACAACAAAATGGTACACCACTAAAAACCGTTGCAATGTCAATATAAACAAATGACAAATTATCTACACCCGTAAAAATACCTTCATGATACATTTATAATTAAAAATTGAAATCTCCATTGTCATTAACTAAGTGAATTTACATTTATAACATTCATTCGAAATTTTATGAGTATTGCATTTCAAGTTGATTATCTGAAAAGATTAGAAACAGGATCTTGATTGCTGGAAGGATGGCTTTTATTACTTGTTGAGTATTATTCCATAAATAAAAATTATTTCTTCCAGTCAGACGAGACATTTCGCGTTTTTATAGTTTTCTTTGAACATTAAAGTAAAGATAGGAAAATTAAACTTCTCACCATTCTTATTACTCTCCTTTCCATAAAAACTGCACAATATTGTCATCCCTACAGAAGTTCCTTGCGAGAGTCCTGGCATGTCTCAGAGTCTCCTGAACGAAATAAAAAACTAACTGCAGCAGTCGAAAAATAAAACAAAACCTTCACATAGCTCTAATTCCTAAAATTCTTTCTTTCCATTATCTGCACAGTCGTTCTTCCCTGACTTTTACCGTAAAAATTGGAGATCAGTTGATTAATCTTAACACTCGAAGTTAACCTTGCAAAAACAATTGGATTCTTAGGAAATAATATTAACCATAAACTTCTGCACATGATGATCACCTGTTGTTGTTTTATGAATTCGTTTATGAGTCATTCATCTTTGTCCATTTGATTACTGTATATTGATTATACAAAGTACACGCAACAAATTTCAATTACTTTTAACATGAAAAAAAGAAAATATTTTGTCAGGTGAATTGCAAAATATTTCAAATATGAATATAAGAATCTAATAAAGAAGTTCCCAACTTTTTTTTCGAAATATAAATTTACAAGTGTTCAAATCCTCAACATCTTTAAAATTTAGAAATTCTAAGAATAAGAAATTCCATTAACTATTCAACCATTCAAAATTTTCAGAAATTTCAACCTGTAAGTTATAATTGTTTCATTAAAGTATTTCCTCTTATTTAATTTTTGGCATTTCGGCGAGTTGTGAAAATTCAAGGTAGAATATTTAGAAAGAACATGAATCCCGAATATATCCCGGCGGCGATTAAAATAAGATAACATTAAAGTATTTGCAAATTTTCAGGTTTAAAAAGGTTTCCAAGATCCTAACTTTATAATCTTAATTCCTTAAAGTTCTTAATTTCCTATTTTAAATATTTTTATATTTTTTATTTATTTGAATAATACCTTTTTCTTATATTGTAGAATCCAATCGTTCCGAATTTTCAGTTTTCAAAAACAAAAAGTTTCAAAATTATATTGGCCTTTGACATTTCAGGGACTTGCGGAATTTGAAATATTAAAATTCATTAGCACTATCACCTTTAAAAAAATTATCTCAAGAAATCTCGAATTCAACATTTTTATTTTTTATAATTGCAACATAATGAAAATGTTTTTAGTGCAAAAATTTTCAGGAGCAAATTTAACGGTTCGTTACGAAACAAAGCAATTAAATTTTAAGTAAAATATGAATTATTTAAAGCATTTTTTGAACTAAAAAAAATATCGAGAAAGAAGCTATATTAACTTAAAGTCTATTACCATATTTACGAAAAGATTTGATCATATGAAGTTCTTCCGTTTTATGAAAACTTAATCCCACGCGCTTTCAAATCAGGCTAATGGTTCACTATCACGGTATAACACATCAAACAAACGCACACAGAATCAAAACCACCACCAACATAACCACCAGTAACAACTCGCATACACTTTATTTTCCCACTCATTCAAAAATACGGTTATAAGGTTGCATTTTGCTGCTGCTTAGAATATCTTTAAACCACTGCAGTGCACCAGTGCACTGATCGAAAGTTGAAGATCAAAACATTGAAACTTGACACAATAGCAACAGAGGAAAATCAAAATGATTCAATTATAATTAGGTAATGAGGTCTATATTTTTCAAAATAAGCAACAATTAATTCAGAACAATAAAGTATTTCCTTAACATCAAGATAAACAGAAAACATCTCATCAAAATAGTTAAACCATGTTTTTGACTGAGTATAATATTAAGAACAAAGAACTGCATTTCATTGTGTTTAAGGAAATTTTGTGTTCGAGACATTTAGAAAACTCTCAAACATTGAATGCGATTTCTCGAAAAAAAAAAAACTGTTGGTGCATTCGCTTTAACGAAACTACAAAAATATCGATTATTTTTGACGAAATAACAGCGCCATCTATATTTCAAATTGCATGCAAGCTTCAAAAACAAAATTAAACGATGAGAACAACGCCATCTTAATTCAAATAATCACTCGGCAAAATCTAGCAAAGTTTGCCGTGTCTACCAAAAACATTTTCAAACTTTAATTTAAATTTGCGAATTTAGCTGATATTGAAAACTTCATGCTATTTCAGCACAAAAACTTTTAAATCGATTGAATATGAAATTATTAGCGGAGCTTAGACGCATCACTAAAGAATCATCTATTTTGTCTCTAGAGAAATATCATCATTCGCAGAATCATTGAAGCAGTGTTCACAGTTCTTCCAAAAATTCCTAATCTTAATAGTTAACGGCACCTGATATTAATGATGTAAATTTAGGAGTATCTCAATACAAGTTTTAAATAAATTCAAGAAAAAAAAAATACTTAGCTCGGAATCCAGCGTTGACTGAAAATTTTTGAATTTCCTGAAAACACTCCAAAGATGTCACTGTCATCAGGCTGACCTTTCTTTCGTTCATGCAAGGTTGCGTTCAATTCTTATGGTACGCAACTTTTATCGAGTAGCGCCCGTAACGCACGTTTTGAACGAAAGATCAAATCTTCACATTTTTTTCGTCGCCATTTTCCGCACATTTTCTACCCGACCACGAAATTTCATCATTCAAATTAACAAAATAACACCAAACCACAAATCTACAAACTCAAATAACACTTTCTCCTAGGAGATTTATATATCACGCGACCGGTCTTCTACTCAGAAGTATTTATTTTATCTTGTTTCGGCCGATATATCTAATTTTTTGAACACCGACACGACAGACACGATTTGTACTTGGCAATGTTGCCAGCTGAGCCTATTATTTGATTTATTTCTAAGTAACTGCAAACAAATTTACGCGGGAAAAGAAATTTTACAAATGAGACCTTGAAGCTAAATGGTATAAGAGCATAAAAGCTTATTTCTAGTAAATTTGAATTTCGTGGTGTTCTAATAAATTCCATCGATATTTGTATGACCTTTTTTCATAAAGAGGGTGGGTGATCCTAATTTGGCATGTGTGCCTAATGTTAACATACCATTAGATTTTGACTGTTTGTGACGTTATTTTCGACTCATAACCACAACAAAACAGTTGATTTTTTAACGAATCATCTGAACTTTAATCATACATACAATTTAGTTTTCAGACTCTCAATATTTTTAGTAATTAAATTGTTTTAAAGTATGTCCGAATTGAACGGAATTCCTGACAGGTTCTTTTACACTATTTTAGAAATGGATGTTTAAAGCTGAAAACTCCAACCGAATGTTTTGAATTTTTTTTGTCCGATTGTTTATCGCCATGATTTCTGTAATTAGAACGGTTATATTATGTTTTTTTAAGTAAAACAAAAAAGCATGATATATCCATAATTAGGAACACTTTTTTAAGTATGATTCTCGTATGTATGTATGATGCCCGTCCGGAGTATACGTGTTCACCACATGTAGACTTCGGACCAACCAGATTTCATTGTATAGGTTAAGGTAGTGCCACCTCTATCCCGGTACTACTTCTCCTAAATAATGAAATGTTGCGGGGTAAAGTATGGTGTACGTTAATAAGTTTTCCTCGCAAAAATGCTCTTTCGCTCTTTTCAACATCTGTAAATTTTCTTCTCACTTATCTATCCATCTTCTTTAATTTGATTACTGATATTCTTTCTCCAAGAATATACATTTCACCGATATGCCGAAAAATAATTTACAAAACTTAATTAACGGTGGTTAACTTATCTTATGATTCTAAAGTTGGACATAGTCAAAGTATTCCAAACTACATATACCTATCTAAGTTGTAGCATGTTTTTGAAATGAATGCGTTGAGTAGAGCTGTTAATAGCAATTTTAATTTTATTTTAAATTAATTTTAAACGAACTGTAAAATAAATGGTTTCAAGTTAAAACATGAAATTTTTTAAGTTAAGATATTTCAAAGCTAAATTTATAAGTCGAAAAAATATATTTTTGAAAGGTTTTACAGAATGCTACATAAGAAACCCTAGGAAGTCCTGGAAAAAGACCTGAAGCTCCACAGGAACGCATTCTTTGGCATGTATGTGAAGAAATATTGAACCATTTGTTAGCGAGAACAACGGTTTGATTTTGAAATAACAAATCATGATGCTAAAATTACTACAGTAGGAATCCTGTATGAGCCAACAACAAATTGAATCAATGCATTTTCGGGTTATACGCATTAAACACAAGGCATGAAAGAGTTTTATGAATATTCAATATTTAAAAAAATTAGAGATGTACCGAATATTCGGTCGGCCGAATATTCGGCGCCGAATATCACCGAAAAACCGTTAAGCCAAATATTCGGCTCACCGAATAGTTGAGCTAAGTATTCGGCCGAATAGGCCGAATATCTACTACAGACTTGTAAATTTTTCAAATAATTTTGGATAATATATAAAATATCCAGAAGTTATGTTGTAAAAGCTACACAATCATTAAAAACTTATGGTTTCAGCAAAGCATCTAAGGTGTATCCGCGAATCTTTCACTGTAGATCCTAGTGGAGAATGCTGAACGGTATCGCTTTATACTTTGATTATTATGTATTCCAGATTTTCTGGAAAAATTCAGGCATGCCCTTAAATCCAGTCAAGAATCCAGATAAGTCAAATCTGGCCGGGATGTCTAGATATTGTTTAATACTTCCCGACTATTGCTCGGGTTTATTCAGATTATTTGCTAAATCAAATTAAAATCTCAAATTCCTCTTTAAATTTTTTTAGGTTTTGTGTTCAATATTTGAAAAATTTCTGCATGAATGCATGACCGTCTGGATACATGTGGTTGAGGTTAAAGTTCATCTATTTTTCAACAACTATTTTAAAGATATCTTGCAAAAATTCGACCATCATCTATTTCAATATCAGAAAAGCAATTTCAAATAGCTTGACACCTGTTTCGACATGTTTTATTGCAGATTTCACAGGAACACAATCTCTTTGGTGATAAACGTCCTAGATGCGACTAGTCATCTGATGCCTTTTCAGTTATTGGTGGCATTTTAAAAATCAGAAAGACCAATACTTAATCAAAAAATATCTTGTAATATCATCGGATAATATCATCTGGTTTAAAATAATCGACTAAAAACATGAGGGGCATTAATATGGAAGAAATAGAAAGCATTGAAATAATCACTTAAGGTTGTTTCTCTTTCTCTTTTTTGTTCTTAAGGTTGTTGCTTAATATTCGGTATTCGGCCGTTCGCCGAATACCACTATTCTAAAAAAAATCATATATGGTTTAGAGTAATGTGTACAGGATTTTTTTTAGCACGTATCCAGGACGGACAAGTGCTATTTTAACGAAAATCATGGCAAACTCCGGGCATTTGATCTCAAAATTGTGGACCAAAATCCGGGCAATATGTTCGCAAATTTGGCTAAAACCTAGGAATAACTCATAAAAAATCAAGAAAAAAAATGTTCAAACATATATATATTAGGCTTTCAAAGCACTTTTCTTGATTATTTTTAAGAAACTTGTTCGATAAATTTCGTTTTGGACGCATAAATGTATGCATGTATGTATATATTAGACTGGCCCATAACCAAAAAAATCCTTATATTCCACGCGGCACCCCTTAGAATGGTGCCTTCAGGGGAAAAAATGACTTTCTGAAAGTTTCAGGTCATTTGGCCGAAGCACGAGCTGGCGCAAAGGACTTGAAATTTGTATGAAGATTTTTGGCAAAATGTATGAAAAATCGACATACCTTCACTCTTTGTATTCTAAAATGTGTTTCCAGTATGCTAGAAAGCTCAGAATTTCAGGAATTGTAGTTCAAACAATGACAAACAAGTTTATAGAAGATTTTGACGCGATACGAGTTGACTGAGATGAGTTATCCCCAATTGAATGTGTGATTTTTTTCGCATTTCTTTGATATATCGTTAACGGTGTATGGGCTAATAATCGCACTCACTTGATAGCATCGTCACACAATGCAGCAGTTCATAGTTTTTTCAAACCTTTCTTCTAACTTTTTGCAAAGTTATTTGTTATCAAATGAGCTACAACTTTGTCGAGGATACAAACTTTCTATCTGTTATTCTCACTGTGTGACAATGCGATCAAGTTAGTACTAATAATCCACCTATACACCGTTCACGGTATATCGATGAAATGCGAAAAAGATCACACATTCAATTGCGGATAACTCATCACAGTCAACTCGTATCGCGTCACAATCTTTTACAAACTTATTTGTCTTTGTTTGAACTACAATTCCTGAAATTCTGAGCTTCCTAGCATACTGGAAACACATTTTAGAATACAAAGAGTGAAGGTATGTCGATTTTTCATTCATTTTGCCGAAAATCTTCATACAATTTTCAAGTCCTTTGCGCCAGCTCGTGCTTCGGCCAAATGACCTGAAACTTTCAGAAAGTCATTTTTTCACCTAAAAGCACCACTCTAGGGGGTGCCGCGTTGAAAAAAATGTTGTAAAAATCATCCCATACAAATTTGGGCCAGTCTAGTATATATGTATTTAAAATAAGGTTGCCAGATTGTCCGGTTTTATCCGGGTTTGCCCGAATCTTAAACATTTAAATGACTGTCACTAAAGATGACAGAATCCACCCCCCCCCCCCCCCCCCTCTCCCGTACCCCTGAAACAGCGCTAAGCCATTTCTGTATAAATAAGAAATTCAATGAACCAGAACACTAATCTGACCTCTTTGATGATGTTGACATCATAACCAAAAAATGGGTTTATCACTTAGAAGGCAATGCTGAACGTTCTATGAAGCCAGTCATAAAACTTTTTTTGACAAACCAGAATGAAACATTTGTTTCGAAAAAACTAAAGAAAAATTGTCTATGACCGGACAGCAAAATTTAAAGTTTCTCAGATGACCAAAATAATTTCGTTATTCAATCATTATATTCTGCTAACTATTTGAGAGTGCTATAGAAATGAAAAATGAAAGTTTCAAGTTGAAATCATTTATAATCTTGAATATTTTCTTGTTCGGTCATAGACAACAATTTGGTGTCCGGTCATAGAGAAATCGCACTTTTTTCAATTTTCTTAATATTTCGTTGGAACTTCCGTTTTGTTATCTTATATCTACTGTAGTCGAAAGATAACCAATCAACGATGTCATTCATGTGCAGTTCAAATTTTACAAGCCGAAAAAACTGATCACAATACAAATGCAAAGTTTAGGCTATCCTCTCCGTACTACTAGGCAAAAGCTTTAGATGCCTATCATTAGTTTACTTTTTCAGATTGGATTACCATATTTCTAACACCATATCAGGCTACTATTTACTTTATTTTTATGGTGTTAAAACATTATTAGGATATTGTGTTTTCGAAAAATCTATGTTGTCCGGCCATAGGCGATGTCCGGCCATAGACGACTTCCCCCTATAAAATTACAAATATAAAAAATTCATTTAATTTACATGATATTTTTGGAACCAAAATTTTGGATGAATCAATAAGTTCTATGCACTCAGGAAATCATGAAATAATATTCTAAATTTTCGGAGTTGTACATATGACAAATATCATGAATCTTTTTGAGGGCATCCATTTATTACGTAACGCTCCTAGGAGGGGAGGGGGTGAGCTCTTTCTTTACGAATTGTGACATAGGGGAGGGGGAAAAGTATGCTCAACGTTACGTAACAATTTCTTTCATACAACGAATCGCATTCTGCTCGCAGGTATTTAGCAGTAAAGCCAATTTCATGCCATGTTAAGCCAATTCTGACAAATCCGAAATGTTGAGCAAACCAAAGTCAGCTAAAAAGCTCTAAACTTCAACATCTTTGAAGCTGGTTTGTATTCCAAAGAATCTTCAAATGATTTTCTTATAATCTGAACTGCATTACATTGAAATGATCGTTTGAAAACCGAATATACCGTCAACTGGGGCAACACGTAACAGCTTTCAATTTCAATGGCTTCCAAAAAACTTATGTTCACAGTTAATCCTACCCCTTAACAAAAACATCTGCTCTGAATATCGCAAGAAACCCCCGAAATGCATTGGGTAGAAGGGTTCAACGAGTAGAGAAGTCGAATTATGAAATATGACATCATTTTGAAATCCAGGATGGGGCTTCCGATTAACTTTAAAAATGCAATGAACTACTGAAAATCGTTTGTTAACTCCAAATTTTGGGAGTTGGGTGGAAGGGCTCAACGAGTACAAGTCAAATTTCGCTATCTAACACCATCTTGAAATCTTTTCTTTTCAAACCTGTATATTATTGATAATCGTTTGAAATCCCATAATATGGGTATTGAGTGAAAGGCCAAATCCAGAAGAAGTCGAATTGGCGGCTTCCACTTAAGTTTAAAATGCTGTTAATCACAGTTGACGATCAGATCTCGTTGAAGAAAGACCTGTTTACGATACAGTGCTAAGATCAGATAACCTTGAGCACAGTGTATTATTTTCAAACCTCATGTGAGCAATGGCCGACCAACTAGTGAAAAATACACTAGCTATCCAGTTTCCGGATGGTGCTCCCAGCTCATCGCTGGTCGAAATGGTATCGTTTTTAAAGAATTTGGATACAGATACGTCAACCATGGAATCATTTTATAAAATAGCGGAAGAGAAATCGTTGTTCATCAAATTTAAGACGAATGATGCCTTGATTTGATATGATTTTTTTACTCGAACGGAAAATCAGTCAGTGAAACGGTTGCAGTGGCTGGGTGTGTTACAAAATATGTATGAATTTGTGATTTACCTCCGGAAATCACGGATGACAATATCACAGCTGTTTTAAGCAAGTATAGAACTTCGAAAAGAAGGATCAGGAAAAAATTTCCTATTCAACTAGAATTAGATCTACAGAGTGGGGCAGAGAGACTCCCTAGTTTCAATCAGTCGCTGAAGAGCGGCCGCGCTAGTTAGCGGAATCGGAGTGGTTTCATGTGGTGGGGAGAAAGACGCCATTTTAAGTAGTCACTATGTCGTGGACAGGCGAGCATCGTGATTTTGTAGTCGAAATGTTTTTTTAAAATAAGGATAGTGTGGTGGCGACCCAGTGTGCATTTCGGTTTCTCGGCAACTTTATCTCATTACAAGGGGATGTTTCATGGCCCCCTCGCTCCCCTGATCTAAACCCATGCGATTATTTTCTTTGGGGTTACCTCAAATCGGAGGTTTACAAAGTTCGACCAAAGAACTTGGAAGCCCTTAAGGAGGCAATTGTTGATGTTAGCTGGAACAACGCTAGATATGCTGCGTAGAGTTTTTGAAAACTTTATTGAACGGCTGAATATGTGCATCGCTCGTCAAGGTCGTCACCTGAACGATATCATTTTTAAAAATTAATATAAAATAAATGGAATTGCATGTAGATATCAGAAATAAAAAGCTTTTGTAATAATCTTGTATGGTTTTTATGCAGTTAACCGATCAAATCAGGGAGTCCACTTTGCCCCACCCTGTATATACTGGAGTAAGAGGTGTGTATATTAGAGTTAAAAAAGATATTCCAGTTTTTCTATTCTTTTGAACAGAAAAGGCAGAATATATTTTGACGGCCTCCAGCAAAAATGCTTCTATTGCAAACAAGAAGGTCATCTCAAGGCCAATTGCCCTCGAAGAAAAGAATTGAAACAAGATGGAAGAACACTTAACCTATATCCTGCTCCCTTAGCTAGCTCTGCTAGCAGTGTTGAGCAGCATGGAGATATGAGTTACTCAGCAGTTGTTCAAAGACAAACGTTCAACTCTCAAACTGATATAGGGAGAAGCCAAAAAGCAAAGTGCAAGTAAGCGGCATCGATCTCCGGCCCTGGAATCTGCGACTGACGGTACTGATGTCGATAAAACATAAGGCGCACCAGAAAAGCAAAAAAGGGAGCATTGGAAATTGTATTTTCAAAACCGAAATCGAAATCAGCTGATGCTTCTCGTTCACTAAGCAAATAGAGAAACATGATGATAGAAAGTGAAATATCAGTTTTAGGTACTAAGTTTTATTGTTATTTAATTTTATTTTTAATTGAGTTAATAAAGATTTTAACAAAAAAAAAAATCACTGAAAATCAAATGAAACCCCCACAATTGGGTGAAAGGGCTATACAAGAAGAAGCCAAACTTGGTATTCTGACGCTATCTTCAAATTCAAGGTGGCGGCTTGTTGGTTCATCAGTTATTTTACTCAAAATCGATCAATTTCAAAATTTTCACTCGTCATAACATAAAAATATAAGCAGATAGACAAAATCTGACCAATGATTCGTATTCAGGATGCAAAAATCTTCCAAAAATGGTTGAAACAAAGGCTCCAAAAATGCAGTTCCCTAGTTTTATCCAATAGGACGAAAATCCCATAAAATTATTTTGTTGTTTCGCTTGAGTGTAGTGGTCATGCATCATTTTGCTTGGGAGCACGAGTCTTTATGCCAGTAGTGTTTTTCGAATCATATCATCTTTGGTACAGAACACTTTTCAGCGCATTTTTGGCATAGAGTTAGTGCCAACAGCATTGAAATTTGGCAACCTCTTCTTTAGGTGTACGAAACCAAACAGAACGAAATTGAAAAAAAGACGAATAATTTGCAAGGCATTATTTAGAAATGATTCCCCCACGGACTCTGCTCTTACTTATAGGATTTTGAACCAACAATATTAAATTAAGAGCTTCCGTCGCGAAGTTCTGCTTCCACTGAAAACTTTACAGAATTTTATGAACTTTGCAGATTCTTAATTTTCTCAGCATATCAAACTCGAAATACAAAGTCAAATTTGTATCCAAGTTAAAAAATGTGCAATTGGTTTTTAAAACTGTGCTATTCTTTAAACATATTTTAGTTGTGTTCACAATTTTTATCTGCGCATAAGGGTGTCCCAAAATTGCTTAATGAAGGAAATCTGGAAGCTGAACCAAATGATAGATTTGGGAATGGAGAACAAACTGTTGTATGGGACCAACTAAAATAATAATGTTCGTTCGTTCGTTCATACTGCAAGTTTCCACTTGTGGGACGAACCACGCTAGGCCTACTATTGTGTGGTGGTTGCTACAGCTCTATCGGTATCAACCACTGCAAGGTAGTAGGCCCGTGAGGAACAAGTTGATGAAATGTGATGAAAAGTTTTTCAAATTAAAATTACCCTTCCGCTCATTTTCAACATCTTTCACCTTATTCTAATCTTCTATCCGTCTATATTCTTTCAATTCTTAAATATTCTTCCTCAAAGAATATAAATTTCACCGATATAGCCGATAAAATAATTTCTTAAAATAATAATGTTTAGAGGTTTCGCAAACGAGATCTTTGAAAAAAGTATACTTTTCAAAATTTTTTTTTAAAATCTGGATCCTCAAATTTCTACAAAGCTGACATATTTTATATTTTTTAATTTTTTTTGCAAGCTATTTTAGAAAAATGTATTCCATAAGTTTTCTATTAAACTTACCAAAATGTGTGCTTCAATTTAGCTCAACAACATAAGTTGTTTGTCCTGTGAAGAGCTATTTACGATTTAAACCTTATATCAAATCACAATTTGAGATAATTTTTATTTAATTTGTCAAATTCGAATTAATAAATGCTTACTTGAAATTCTAAATACATACTAGCAAAAAAACTTCAATGATTCAAGGGAATCATCAGAAAACCATATATCAAATTTGAACTAAATCTGACAACGGGAAGGGGTTGCTCCTAATCTGAAGTGTGAAAGGGATTCTGAGCCATTGTGTTCTGAAGAAGCATAAAAAACTGACTTTTCATTAATTATTATTTTCTTAACCAATTGATTGCTTATTTATGTTAATTTTAACTTTCAAACTCAAATCATAACCGCGCTAGATAGGAATTAGTCTAAATATTGTAACTTGACCGATTTAAACATTTCAACCATTTTAAGTTACTTCACTTGGTGAAATGCTTATTATGAAAAGGCTACGAAGTTTTATGTTCTCTGTGGGTTTATTAACGTTGGTGTTTTTAACACCATCAACTCAGCCACAACACAGGTCATAATGGTACAAAGACAACGTTCATCAATGACCAGGAAGGCTCAAGCTCAATTCCACAAGCATCCACATTTTTCAACTATAATTTTTATTAAGAGTAGAGGCTGAGGCAATATTAAATTATTATTTTGAAGAATGTAATCATTCAAATGAAATTGTGAATTTTAATATCACTATTCGTCTCATAATAGTGATATAAAAATTCATAATTTAAAAAATATGTAAAAATGCAGAAAATCCGTGAATTCTGTGAAAATTTTCGATTTTCGATTTGTATTTATCTGATTTTAGCAACCTTCCTATAGGACTCGAAAGTTTCGATAAGAAGTTTAATCTTGAGCTGAGTAAAATGCTATACAGTATTGATGCTTACTGCAAGGCTAAATAAACTTCCAACGGCCTTTTGGAAGTTTATTCAGCCTTGCAGTAAGCAAGGTAACTTTCGATTACTTGAGCGTTTTACAAAAGTTCTGGTTCTCTTCAAGAGTATAGAGGTGAAAAACGCTACCTATTAAGTCCGTCTCGATTTTATTGGCTTGGAAGCACCAAAAATAAATAGAAATCTTTAGGATAGTGCAGGAATCAAATCCAGCATGATTCTGAAACTCTGAATCTTCGGAATGAATATAAAAAAAAATTTAAAAGATCGAAAGATCGAAAGATCGAAAGATCGGATCGGAAATAATCCGATTTAATCGATTTTTTCAAGGCTAAAAAATCGATCCCAAAAATCGGAAATTTGAGTTCAAAAGATCGATCTTGCAAAGATCGATCTCGCAAAGATCGATCCAAGATTGGTCGCTAGGATTGGTCGCCTAGGTGAAATGTTTGTTTCACAGTAAACGAAAATTACCGAGTTCGGTATTTTTTTTTACCGAAATCCTAACATGTGTAAATCGTTAAACTGTTCGGTATTTTTTTCGGTAAAAAATAAACGAACATCGGTAAATGAAAAATCGATTTACTGATGTTCGTTTATTTTTCACCGAAAAAATTACCGAACAATTTAATGATTTACACATGTAAGGATTTCGGTAAAAAAATTACCGAACTCGGTAAATTTCGTTTACTGTGTTTGATTTAAATTTAAGTAAAATCAACATTAATAATAGCTATTGATAGAGAAAAACATAATTGATGAAAACCCATTTTTAATGCTTCTTCAGAACGCAATGTCTCAGAACCTCATTCACTCTTGAGATTCAGTGCATTTGGCATATGGTCTGATGATTTCCTTAAAGCTTCTTAGTTTTTAGCAAGTATTTAGATTTTCAGATCCGCATCTTTTGATGGTATTGAGATTAAAAAAAATTATGCTGGGTACACATTTTAGTAAGTTGAATAGTTTTTTTTAGCTTTTTTTTAAATTTTGAAACAAACATTTCATAATTTTACAAGAAGTCTTCAATCCAAACAAAATTTAAAAAATATGAAATATATAAGTTTTGTGAAAATTTTAGGAACCAGAATATTTTTTTCAACCGAATCTATGAAAAGTGGACTTTTTTCAAGGATCGCGTTTGCGGAACCTCTAAACATGATTTTTGTTTTGTTGGCCCCATTCAGTAGTTTGTTCGCTAAACCCAATTCTATCATTTGGAGGTTGAGCCCCCAGACTTCCAGACATTATGTAATTTTTGAATACCTCTACGGAAAAAATCTATGTGAAAAAATCTATGTGAAAAAATCTATCTAAAAATCTTTATCTTAAACTTATCGGAAAAACCTCTATCTAGAAAAATCGACGTATGCTGAAATCATAATCACATGGTACTTTGATGAGCAAAATATTCGTGCACGAGCCATGGCTCAAAATAATGGGAACATGTTGTTCATTTTACCTTCCGAAATAGTAATTTTACTACGATTTTCGTGCAAATAAAATTAGATGTGATTTTTTACGAGATTTAATAAACGTTAAATCCATCTCTCCAAAACACCTTCTTGCTAAATCTTTGAATTCTAGAAATCTTATTAGAAAGAAAGACGTAATCAACAACACTTACCCGTCGCCTAATTTTATCCTTCAGGAACGGTTTGAGCACTGCCAAGATGGCATCAAAGTAGAACGGCTCGTGGAGCACGTGGAAAGCCTTGAAGCGCATCGGGAACGCTTCCTGCACCACTTCTACTGTCTTTTTCGCCAAATGGGGCGAAAGATATCTGAAATCGAATGCCATTTAGAGGAAGACGAATTTAACCATTTATATGTTTGTAGATGTTCTTACCTGGCATGAGCAAATCCTAACCCGGCCATGTCTAGTAGTACAACAAGACCACCAATTTGAGTCTCTGGATTCCGTACAGCATCCTCCAGGGCCAGCACATTGCTCCGAAATACGTAATCTACTGGAATTTTATATGGATCACATTTTTCTGCTCCACGATTGCCGGAGGAATCGACAAAAGTTCAAAACATCCATAGAAGAGAAAATATAGGAAGGAAAAACGAGAAAAAGTTTCTTGATTAGAAAAGTTCCGGTCTTGAATTGACTAGGAAGGTAGTTTATGACACTTGATTGGAAAACATCTGTTAAATCATTGTGTGAACTCAACGGTTGGAAAATAGAAACTCACCAACTCGGAATAGGTAAATTTGACGCCCGTGGTCATCTTTCTTAGGAAGCATGCACTGAATTTGCATCTCGAGCATAAATTTCATCTCCGAGGGTGGGGAAACCTTAAATATCTCCGGATATTCTTCCTTCATTTTGTAGTATTTTTGCATCTGGAAAATTGAGGAAAAGATTCAACTTTAATTCAGAATATCTCAACTTTCAAAATTTACCATTTTGAACGCCTTATCGACATCGAACTTTTTGGCGCGCAGGAAACGCAACAGGAACGAATCATCCCGGCGGCCACCGAATCCGCGCTGATGATGCTCGGCGTAGATGTTCAACTGTTGCCGCAGCTGCCGGATTTTCGTGTACGTCAGCTCCCCGGCAGTTTCCCCGAGCTCTTTTTCCGCCTTTTCCCGGAACATTTCATCTGAACGGAAGCAAAAAAAACAGAGGTAACAACAAAATAAAACGACAGTCGATAACAAACGAGAAAAAAGAACTAGGTTCTCAACATCACAACTACCGTAGAGAAATTGTGTTCCGCTATTTTGCGCACTTGGACCTAGTCCAACTTTTCAAATTCAGTTGAGGAATGGAAGAGTGGGGATGAGTGTCCCCATTGAGATATGCTCGAATCGGGTGCTTTTCAATAGATTTAATCACACGAAAGTGACCCTCTTTTATGGCGCTGGACAAAAATAGAACAAAAATGACCCGGAAGAAAGAAAGAAAAAACGACTAAAACACGTTGTTCGATATTTTATACTGACCTAAATTTTTGTTGAGTTCATACTCCAGCATCGCGTTTTTGTCCATGGCGCTGGTTTTGCCGAAGATTTTTCTCGGACTGTTGATTGGTGAGCTCGCATTGCTTGACATTGTGAAGATTGTATGCTCGTTAACTATTTTTTTTAAATATAAGGTTACAACGTTTTTTTAACTTTCTAGTTCCGATAAATACTCGATGTCTATCACTATTCTAGGAGTAATGGTGTTTGACGGTAGATTAATGCATTTTAATCGATGTTGAGGCCTGCGAGTTCTGCTTACTGCAATCTATAATAAAAGTATCGAAAAAAGAAAGATTATAAACCGACTAGTGAATAGGTCAAGATGAAAATTAAAAATTAAAATTAAAATAAAAATCCTCAAAGACATAAAAAAGTTGCATGCAAAATTGTCGTAACTGGCAAAACTCTCAGAATATTCAAAATAATCAAAACAGTCAGAATTGTCAAAATTGCTCAAATTGCTCAAATTGTCAAAATTGTCAAAATTGTCAAAATTGTCAAAATTGTCAAAATTGTCAAAATTGTCAAAATTGTCAAAATTGTCAAAATTGTCAAAATTGTCAAAATTGTCAAAATTGTCAAAATTGTCAAAATTGTCAAAATTGTAAAAATTGTAAAAATTGTAAAAATTGTCAAAATTGTCAAAATTGTCAAAATTGCCAAAATTGTCAAAATTGTCAAAATTGTCAAAATTGTCAAAATTGTCAAAATTGTCAAAATTGTCAAAATTGTCAAAATTGTCAAAATTGTCAAAATTGTCAAAATTGTCAAAATTGACAAAATTGTCAAAATTGTCAAAATTGTCAAAATTGTCAAAATTGTCAAAATTGTCAAAATTGTCAAAATTGTCAAAATTGTCAAAATTGTCAAAATTGTCAAAATTGTCAAAATTGTCAAAATTGTCAAAATTGTCAAAATTGTCAAAATTGTCAAAATTGTCAAAATTGTCAAAATTGTCAAAATTGTCAAAATTGTCAAAATTGTCAAAATTGTCAAAATTGTCAAAATTGTCAAAATTGTCAAAATTGTCAAAATTGTCAAAATTGTCAAAATTGTCAAAATTGTCAAAATTGTCAAAATTGTCAAAATTGTCAAAATTGTCAAAATTGTCAAAATTGTCAAAATTGTCAAAATTGTCAAAATTGTCAAAATTGTCAAAATTGTCAAAATTGTCAAAATT
This sequence comes from Uranotaenia lowii, assembly GCF_029784155.1. Classification (NCBI taxonomy): domain Eukaryota; kingdom Metazoa; phylum Arthropoda; class Insecta; order Diptera; family Culicidae; genus Uranotaenia; species Uranotaenia lowii. Next base: position 50,994,956 of record NC_073692.1, on the reverse strand, counting down.
GTCAAAATTGTCAAAATTGTCAAAATTGTCAAAATTGTCAAAATTGTCAAAATTGTCAAAATTGTCAAAATTGTCAAAATTGTCAAAATTGTCAAAATTGTCAAATTTGTCAAAATTGTCAAATTTGTCAAAATTGTCAAAATTGTCAAAATTGTCAAAATTGTCAAAATTATCAAAATTGTCAAAATTGTCAAAATTGTCAAAATTGTCAAAATTGTCAAAATTGTCAAAATTGTCAAAATTGTCAAAATTGTCAAAATTGTCAAAATTGTCAAAATTGTCAAAATTGTCAAAATTGTCAAAATTGTCAAAATTGTCAAAATTGTCAAAATTGTCAAAATTGTCAAAATTGTCAAAATTGTCAAAATTTTCAAAATTTTCAAAATTGTCAAAATTGTCAAAATTGTCAAAATTGTCAAAATTGTCAAAATTGTCAAAATTGTCAAAATTGTCAAAATTGTCAAAATTGTCAAAATTGTCAAAATTGTCAAAATTGTCAAAATTGTCAAAATTGTCAAAATTTTCAAAATTGTCAAAATTGTCAAAATTGTCAAAATTGTCAAAATTGTCAAAATTGTCAAAATTGTCAAAATTGTCTTGTGAAAATTATCGAAATTGTCGAAATTGTCAAAATTTCAAATGTTCAGATTGGTCCAAATTCTGAACAAATACCGATAATTTGACGAATACTTTTGAAAAAAATCTAAAGATGATTTCTTAATTATTGGAAATAGTTCTAAAGAGTGTTCTCCAAAGTTTGAACAACTTCGCTGGTTTAAATTTACTGAATAAATTTTTGAGATTCCGAGCCTTGACTGCGATATCGTTAATCAAAAGACGGGAAGAAATGATTTTTTTTTCAAACGAGCATTTTATACACATTTGGCATCACATATTAGCCAAGTTTGTTTATTCAGTCAGCTCGAAGGCTGCGTCATTTCGTGATATGAAATTAACCGAAAGTAAGTAAGAATGAATGTACCTACATTCATTCATTTTCCCGGCTACCCGACAGGGCCGAGACTCTTTTATAAACATAATAGTATCAAGCGGCTAGATTAATAATAAGCTCGAGATTCACTAACTCATCAAGGTGCAGTTTGTGTTTATGCTATGCGTAGCTGTCAAATGAAGAGAAATAGATTGCCGCTGGGAACTTTTGTTTATCAAACAGAATCCCAAAAAAAATCGGAACTGATTTTGAACGATTAAGGTGCGTTGAAACCAAATATGTAATCAGTCATTTAGTAACAGTTCAAAGGGTTGATAACAAAAAAGAAAATATTCTTCAAATTTCAAAAATAGAAATGGCATTTAAATTTCTGAAGAGTAAAATATCACAGTAACATAAATGATTCTAGGAATTTAAATATTTTTCTGTGATTTTTATTATTTATAATTTATGTCATTTTTAAAATTAAAGTAATTAAGAAATTTTAGCAATTTTAGTATTTTTTATTATTGAGGTAATTATTGAAATTTTATTAAAATATTTTTTTTTTAATTTGGGTGGTTTTAGAAATTTTGGTAATTTTAATAACTTTTGTAATTTTTGTAATATTTGAAATTTTTGTCATTTTAATCATTTTTGTCATTTTTGTCATTTTAATCATTTTTGTCATTTTTGTCATTTTTGTCATTTTTGTCATTTTTGTCATTTTTGTCATTTTTGTCATTTTTGTCATTTTTGTCATTTTTGTCATTTTTGTCATTTTTGTCATTTTTGTCATTTTTGTCATTTTTGTCATTTTTGTCATTTTTGTAATTTTTTGTAATTTTTGTAATTTTTGTAATTTTTGTAATTTTTGTAATTTTTGTAATTTTTGTAATTTTTGTAATTTTTGTAATTTTTGTAATTTTTGTAATTTTTGTAATTTTTGTAATTTTTGTAATTTTTGTAATTTTTGTAATTTTTGTAATTTTTGTAATTTTTGTCATTTTTGTAATTTTTGTAATTTTTGTAATTTTTGTAATTTTTGTAATTTTTGTAATTTTTGTAATTTTTGTCATTTTTGTCATTTTTGTCATTTTTGTAATTTTTGTAATTTTTGTAATTTTTGTAATTTTTGTAATTTTTGTAATTTTTGTCATTTTTGTAATTTTTGTAATTTTTGTCATTTTTGTAATTTTTGTAATTTTTGTCATTTTTGTAATTTTTGTAATTTTTGTAATTTTTTGTAATTTTTGTAATTTTTGTAATTTTTGTAAGTTTTGTAATTTTTGTAATTTTTGTAATTTTTGTAATTTTTGTAATTTTTGTAATTTTTGTAATTTTTGTAATTTTTGTCATTTTAAGTAATTCTTTTTTTTTTGTAATTATTGTAATTTTTGTAATTTTTGTAATTTTTGTAATTTTTGTAATTTTTGTAATTTTTGTCATTTTTGCAATTTTTGTAATTTTTGTAATTTTTGTAATTTTTATAATTTTTGTAATTTTTGTAATTTTTGTAATTTTTTGTAATTTTTGTAATTTTTGTAATTTTTGTAATTTTTGTAATTTTTGTAATTTTTGTAATTTTTGTAATTTTTGTAATTTTTGTAGTTTTTGTAATTTTTTTCATTTTTGTAATTTCTGTAATTTCTGTAATTTTTGTAATTTTCGTAATTTGTAATTTGTAATTTTTGTAATTTTTGTAATTTTTGTAATTTTTGTAATTTTTGTAATTTTTGTAATTTTTGTAATTTTTGTAATTTTTGTAATTTTTGTAATTTTTGTAATTTTTGTTATTTTTGTAATTTTTGTAATTTTTGTAATTTTTGTAATTTTTGTAATTTTTGTAATTTTTGTAATTTTTGTAATTTTTGTAATTTTTGTAATTTTTGTAATTTTTGTAATTTTTGTAATTTTTGTAATTTTTGTAATTTTTGTAATTTTTGTAATTTTTGTAATTTTTGTAATTTTTGTCATTTTTGTAATTTTTGTAATTTTTGTAATTTTTGTAATTTTTGTAATTTTTGTAATTTTTGTAATTTTTGTAATTTTTGTAATTTTTGTAATTTTTGTAATTTTTGTAATTTTTGTAATTTTTGTAATTTTTGTAATTTTTGTAATTTTTGTAATTTATGTAATTTTTGTAATTTTTGTAATTTTTGTAATTTTTGTCATTTTTGTTATTTTTGTATTTTTGTATTTTTGTAATTTTTGTTATTTTTGTAGTTTTTGTAATTTTTTGCAATTTTTGTCATTTTGGAATTTTTGTAATTTTTGTAATTTTTGTAATTTTTGTAATTTTTGTAATTTTTGTAATTTTTGTAATTTTTGTAATTTTTGTAATTTTTGTAATTTTTGTAATTTTTGTAATTTTTGTAATTTTTGTAATTTTTGTAATTTTTGTAATTTTTGTAATTTTTGTAATTTTTGTAATTTTTGTAATTTTTGTAATTTTTGTAATTTTTGTAATTTTTGTAATTTTTGTAATTTTTGTAATTTTTGTAATTTTTGTGATTTTGTAATTTTTGTAATTTTTGTATTTTTGTAATTTTTGTAATTTTTGTAATTTTTGTAATTTTTGTAATTTTTGTAATTTTTGTAATTTTTGTAATTTTTGTTATTTTTGTATTTTTTGTAATTTTTGTAATTTTTAATTTTTGTAATTTTTGTAATTTTTGTAATTTTTGTAATTTTTGTAATTTTTGTAATTTTTGTAATTTTTGTAATTTTTGTAATTTTTGTAATTTTTGTAATTTTTGTAATTTTTGTAATTTTTGTAATTTTTGTAATTTTTGTAATTTTTGTAATTTTTGTAATTTTTGTAATTTTTGTAATTTTTGTAATTTTTGTAATTTTTGTAATTTTTGTAATTTTTGTAATTTTTGTTATTTTTGTAAGTTTTTTAATTTTTGTAATTTTTGTAATTTTTGTAATTTTTGTAATTTTTGTAATTTTTGTAATTTTTGTTATTTTTGTAATTTTATTTAATTTTTGTAATTTTTGTAATTTTTGTAATTTTTGTAATTTTTGTCATTTTTGTCATTTTTGTAATTTTTGTAATTTTTGTTATTTTTGTTATTTTTGTTATTTTTGTTATTTTTGTTATTTTTGTAATTTTTGTAATTTTTGTCATTTTTGTCATTTTTGTCATTTTTGTCATTTTTGTCATTTGTGTATTTTTTGTATTTTTTGTAATTTTTGTAATTTTCGTAATTTTTGTAATTTTTGTAATTTTTGTAATTTTTGTAATTTTTGTAATTTTTGTAATTTTTGTAATTTTTGTTATTTTAGTTATTTTCGTCATTTTTGTTATTTTTGTAATTTTTGTAATTTTTGTAATTTTTGTAATTTTTGTAATTTTTGTAATTTTTGTAATTTTTGTAATTTTTGTAATTTTTGTAATTTTTGTAATTTTTGTAAATTTTGTAATTTTTGTAATTTTTGTAATTTTTGTAATTTTTGTAATTTTTGTAATTTTTGTAATTTTTGTAATTTTTGTAATTTTTGTAATTTTTGTAATTTTTGTAATTTTTGTAATTTTTGTAATTTTTGTAATTTTTGTAATTTTTGTAATTTTTGTAATTTTTGTAATTTTTGTAATTTTTGTAATTTTTTTAATTTTTGTAATTTTTGTAATTTTTGTAATTTTTGAAATTTTTGTAATTTTTGTAATTTTTGTAATTTTTGTAATTTTTGTAATTTTTGTAATTTTTGTAATTTTTGTAATTTTTGTAATTTTTGTAATTTTTGTAATTTTTGTAATTTTTGTAATTTTTGTAATTTTTGTAATTTTTGTAATTTTTGTAATTTTTGTAATTTTTGTAATTTTTGTAATTTTTGTAATTTTTGTAATTTTTGTAATTTTTGTAATTTTTGTAATTTTTGTAATTTTTGTAATTTTTGTAATTTTTGTAATTTTTGTAATTTTTGTAATTTTTGTAATTTTTGTAATTTTTGTAATTTTTGTAATTTTTGTAGTTTTTGTCATTTTTGTAATTTTTGTTATTTTTGTAATTTTTGTAATTTTTGTAATTTTTGTAATTTTTGTAATTTTTGTAATTTTTGTAATTTTTGTAATTTTTGTAATTTTTGTAATTTTTGTAATTTTTGTAATTTTTGTAATTTTTTTAATTTTTGTTATTTTTGTAATTTTTTTCATTTTTGTTATTTCTGTAATTTTTGTTATTTTACAATTTTTGTCATTTTTGTAATTTTTGTATTTTTTGTAATTTTTGTAATTTTTGTAATTTTTGTAATTTTTGTAATTTTTGTAATTTTTGTAATTTTTGTAATTTTTGTCATTTTTGTCATTTTTGTAATTTTTGTAATTTTTGTAATTTTTGTAATTTTTGTAATTTTTGTAATTTTTGTAATTTTTGTAATTTTTGTAATTTTTGTAATTTTTGAAATTTTTGTAATTTTTGTCATTTTTGTCATTTTTGTCATTTTTGTCATTTTTGTCATTTTTGTAATTTTTGTCATTTTTGTCATTTTTGTAATTTTTGTAATTTTTGTAATTTTTGTAATTTTAGTAATTTTCGTCATTTTTGTAATTTTTGTCATTTTTGTCATTTTTGTCATTTTTGTTATTTTTGTTATTTTTGTAGTTTTTGTTATTTTTGTATTATTTGTTTTTTTTTGTTATTTTAGTATTTTTGTCATTTTTGTCTTTTTTGTCATTTTAGTCATATTAGTTATTTCAGAAATGTTTGTTATTTTAGTAATTTTAGTTGTTAGCCAAATTAAGGGTATTCTGTAGACATATTGTAATTTGTGACCAAATGTTTTTTACTTTGTAAGAATGAGGAAACCATTCAAACAATTTACCCAATATATGTTGCAATTACATCCCGAGCAATTTCCCAACAGTTGTGCAGATGTGGTTCCTCGAGCCATTACAATGTGTCAGTAGAGAAGGGTCACTTGAATATACAAATGTGCAACTCAAAAGCATATACTACTCAGAAGTTTAAGGAAAATGGAGTAAAAATATTCATTTGAGAACGTATAGAAGATAATAATGTAGGATTTAAAATATTTATTTCAAAAAATCAGAACTGTACTAAACATCATCAAATCATCAAAACAATTTTATGGATTATTTCAGGTTTGATAAATGTTATTTGTCCTCAAAGTACCCTATAGGTAATATATATGTATATATAAAAAAAGAAATTTTTTAATGACGTGTCTTTTGATAGGTCTTCTGTATATAAAAGGATAAGCTTTGACATACAAAATCATAACAAGAAGTTAGTCAGTCGTATCGATACAAACAGTTAATCAGCTAAACGGTTGAACAACATCAAGCTTAATCATGGAAGTTTTCCGCATTTTATGTAAGTATTAACCCTTAACTAATTGAAATAACTGCTTTTTAAAAGAATGAATAATGATGAAATTTTTTAGGCTCACTTTCAAGGAAATCATTTGATCTGTTTTTATTTCTTTTTCAGTATGCCTCAAAATGTTACTTTTGATTTGTGCAGTTTCTTTCGGCTCGGCCTTACCCAGAGGACCGAATAATGATCGTCCCGCTCCTGTGGTCGTCCAGGACACAGGTAAGTAATTTTCTACTACGAGTAATAAAAAAATGTGTAATGAAATTTACCTTCCTAAAAATGAATTTCAGGATCAGGCGCCTTTAGACATGATTGATATAATGTTGGACCTCTATAATATTGATCCGTACTGGTAGAGTAGCCTCGATCAGAACAACATGGTAAGTTCAGTCGTAAATTTGCACGTGTTATAATAGTTTATAAAGATTTTTTTTATACATGTGAGCTCCTACAGCTGGATTGTTCCTTAGTTTTCTTATACTTTTAAAATACAAAAAAGCAGCCTGAATACGTAGAGCTTTTTCAAATTCGTTTAAAATGCAGTAATTTAAAGTGTTTCTTTCTTTTAGATAAATCTATATTCCATCAACCGTTTCGTGAAACCACAAGAAAATCGGTCAACCTCAACCCTCGATGAGTTTCCAAAAAGCTTCAAAATTTAAAAAAAAAATGATCCAATATGCTACGATCCAGATAAAAAAAAATGGAAACCAACCAACAGAAATGAAAATTTAAGGAAAAAAAAAAGGAAAAATATTTTAAACAGTTATGAATTTTCAACAAATCTGACAAATGATTCAAATTCCGGTCGCCAATGATTAAATTTGTATAATTCATTAAAGAATAAATTTCCAACAAAAAAGTAGACAGTGTACTCACTTAAATTGCTCAGAAGGATGATCACTTAGTCGGTATTCGGTAATTTTTTTTTTAAATAAAACCTGAAATAGAAACCTGCTTTTCCGAGACAGGAAAATTTAGGAACCCCATCAGCAGAAACATCAAAGTTCTGGATCAGAAAAATTCTACTGCTCTAGTTTTTTCCACTAGGCAAAACACCTGATAAAAGAGCGCTGGATGGCGCCATTTAGTCTTGTTATTTAACAGGTTTGTATGTGTTTTGCTTTTAGTGTTCTTTTTATTCATTCCTTCTCCCAACTCCTGATACCCAGGTCAGTTAGTCTCGTTTGGGAAGCACGCTTAAAAACATCGCAAACCCTCAATTGTGGACCGATTAAATGGATCCTGTAATTACCTGCACAGTCACGCGAGTTGCAGAGCTGGTTTTGGAAATAGAATCGTGATTCTAAGGTAATGAATGAGGATATGGAGAAATAACTTTATTTTTAACAGACCTGTACGTACAGTGCAAAGTATTTGAAAAGTCTGGTAAGAAATTCGGTTGATATGGTTTTATTCAGAAACATCGTTAGTAATTTGAGTTCACATTCGCTTTGCAAGACAGCTTTGCTAAGGGATCTCAAACCGATGTCATCTTAACTGACCTATCAGCTGCATTTGAAAAGGTGAACCACGGTAAAGCGATCACTACTCGAACACTACGGTTAGAAACTGCGGGACTGCGGGTCTTTATTATAAAGGGTGAAACGGTCAAAATTTGGTCAAGGGAAAACGCGTGTAAATCGGTGAAATCGTTTATTTAAAAAATCAAATTAAATTTCTTTTTCAAGTTTAATTAGTATGAAATTCAGGAAAAATATTCATTTAGGCTTCCGCTTTTCCATATCCGAATTGCCGGGCCTTACGCTTAACCCCTGCCATCAGATTTTGTACAGCCACCTTGTTCACCTTCTTCGCCGCAGAAAGCCAGTTTGCCTTGAACTGGAGTTTTTTTGGTCTTCTTTAGGTTCCGCTTGACAATAGCCCAGTATTTCTCAATTGGGCGGAGCTCTGGCGTGTTGGGAGGGTTCTTGTCCTTGGGAACCACCTGCACGTTGTTGGCGGCGTACCACTCCATGGCCTTTTTACCGTAATGGCAAGATGCCAAATCCGGTTCCAGTACGGAACAACCGTGTTTCTTCAGGAAAGGCAGCAGACGTTTATTCAAACACTCTTTCACGTAAACTTCTTGGTTGACAGTCCCGGAAGCTATGAAAATGCTGCTTTTCAAGCCACAGGTACAGACAGATGGCTTGCCAAACCAAATATTTCTTCGCGAACTTTGCCAGTTTCATGTGCTTCAAAATATCTGCTACCTTTCCCCTTCCTTTTGCCGTATAAAACTCCTGTCCCTGAAGCTGCTTGTAGTCGGCTTTGATGTAGGATTCGTCGTCCATTACCACGCAGTCAAACTTCGTCAGCATCGTCGTGTACAGCCTCCGGGATCGCGCTTTGGCCGTCGTATTTTGTTTATCATCGCGATTTGGAGTCACTACCTTTTTGTAAGTCGATAGTCCGGCTCGTTTTTTGGCTCGATGCACGGTTGTAGACGATACACCCAGCTTATTTGCGGCATCTCGGAGAGAATGGTTAGGGTTTCGCTTGAAACTATCGGCAACTCGTCTCAGCGGTTTCCGGTTTTCGATTTCCCCCCGATCCAGACATTCCTTCAATTCACCGACAAACAACCACAGGCCAAGCTGCCCGGCTTTAGCAGCTGTGTATATGTAGCGTGTGTATGTAATGGCAGGCAGCAATGCACAGTTCTCATTCAATGGGTTTCCCGTTCCCTTCAATTCCATTCCCTCTCCCGTTTCCATCACAAGACAAAAGACTACCTTGAAAGGAGGCCAAACGCCGGGAAGCCACCGTTGTGCATTTTTTTGTGATTGATCGATGGCAGAAAGTTAAAGTGTCTGGTTGGCAAGCCACTATAATTAGTGATTGGAGTTCGGCTCCCTTACGGCGCCGTGGTTTTCTTTTTCTTGTTTCTGGGATGAATTATCCAAAATCCCATAAAATGTTTTTCTTGTTTCGCTTGAATGTAGTGGTCATTTTGGTTGGGAGCCGAGTCCTTATGCCAATTACGGTTTTTCAAACATTACGACATCTGAATTGACAAGACCCGTTTCGCCGGCCTAGCTACGCTAGCCGCTGCCGTCTTATCGACATCGACACGCTGCAAGCCAGCAGGACTGGTACTGGGGCCACTATCGTTGTTGACCTGCTGTCGTCTAGAACCAACTGCACCGCACTACTGGAATCACTTCAATTCAACGTGTGACCTCCAGGATTTGAGAAAACAAAATCTCCAGCTGTTTGTTCCTCTTCGTCAGAACAACTAAGGGGGCAATAAATACAGCCCTGATATTGGTGTTGTTAAGACATTTGACCGCTACTCTGAGTACTTCGATTCGACGTATCGAGGGATACTTTTTTTTAGTGTAATAGACTTTCCCGCCTCAAAACTAATGGCCACACGTAGTATGTAGTACCTTTTTCCAGCACCGCCTCCTACATAAGTACAGCCGGAGATCACCGTACCAAACGCAATCGCAGATTGTCCACGTTTCGATAGACAGTCGGCACTTCTCGGACATCATCGACGTCAGAAGCTGTCGAGGCGCCAACAGCTAGTTAGGAACAGGCTTGTAAGTGGTCACCATCGTTTGAACTTTTTCGGAGATATCCACAACACATCGTTCGTGACAATCATGGAGAGTGCAACCGTTTGATCAGAGAGCAAAAAAATGTCAAATGAAATTTTGATCTTTATAGTGGTTAGTCGTTTGACTTTCATCCCTTATGCGTAAATAATCATTCCACATTGGTCGGCCAATACATCCAAACATCACCCCGGCGCAGTAGAACGGCGGATTTTTCCACAGGAGAGAGTGAATAGAAAAGATTACATTTGCATTGAGTCTGTAGGTTCTGCTGCGTGAAAGAAATAGGCGATGTCGTAAACTGTGGGGAATTCTGGTCGTTTGACCATCAAATTATCGCTCTCGTGTACCGAGACACGAAATTTCATTCGACAATCACACCAAGAAGAATGAATGTCGTTTCGTTTGATGGTAGTCGACTGTTCCGCAAGTGTATGGTAGCATTCCTTTGATGACACGAACAATGAAATTGATAAAAGCAGGCTGTGCGACTGTCAGGGAAAATGTCGATAGTTTACAAGTCTGGTTAGAAACCGACGCCCGCCTCGGTTAAATATCGCTGAAGCAACCTGAAGTCGCGCTGCCGGCATAGGGAGAGCTTGACGAAGCCCCACTCGAGGACTGTTGGTTGAGACACCATCAAAACAGCCATCAACAGCGTAAGCGAAGAACGTCATCGTCATGGATGCCACACCTACCGATTTTTCGGTATTCATACCGATTTTTGACGAAAATTTTGACCAAGAATCGGTATTCACAGAATACCGATTTTTGGCAAAACCTACCGATTTCATATCGATTTTTGAAAAATTCGTTCTGACAGATTTTTTGTTCAAAATATAACTATAACTATCATTTTCCTTATTTGAATTATGAACCAATATAATTCTAGTGCCTATTTATCCAGCAAGTCTCAGATTATTCGATAGCATCTTTGTCTCCTATACGCCAACTCTCTTGAGATCGAATTTTGATTATCAAATATCATGGTAGATTAGAGATTATAGCAGTTTAAGATATAAGCAAATCATATCTTGAAATTGTGGGTTAAAAATTTAGGAACCAAGATAAGTGAACGCTCTTGATAAATAGCACAAGTTCACAAAATTAAAGAAAATCCTATGTTTTTGCTGGTCCTGTAACTTTTGCTGGTAAAAATTTCTTTAAAAAAATTGTGCGCTTTTTGGCAAAGCTTTGAAACATTCCAAATATTTTGAAAATATCCACACAATAATCAACATTCTCGAAGACCACGAGTAATTTTGATTTCTAAGAAAAAAAGTAATGGAAGTTTTCATTTCGTTATTTTTTTCTAAACCACAAAAAACGGGAATATTGACGAAGTTTTAGAGAAATTTTAAACGAAATTAAATTTTTGATATTTAAAAACACAAAAAATCAAATCGTTTCGCAGTCTTCAACAAAGTTGTTCAATGAGTTATGATCTTTAATATCAAATACTCAATGACTATCTTGAATGATGCCATAAATAGTTGTTATCTTATTTATTTCAATTTTAAAAAATTGTAGAAATTTTTTTTTCTCAACGTTGTATTTCTTGAAACAAGAACATCCAAGCAAGATCTGGATTCATGAATGTAGTAGTATTCAGTGTAAAGATTTAAGGAGCATAAAAATACTAAATGATAAAAGTGTTTAGAGTGAATAACACAATAAAGTCGCAGTGGGCAGAAAATATCATGTTTAAAAATAACGATATCAGCAAAATAGTAATTTTTCAATATTCTTTCAATAAAAATAGTATTAAAAGCTCCGAAAAAAAATCGGTCTTTATACCGATTTTAGGAATTTTCATACCGAATACCGATTTTTTCGGACTCGAAAATACCGATTTAAATGTGGCATCACTGATCCTATGCTCGAACGCGGCGCACCCACGGCATCCGCTACGCAGAAGGTATTGTCTTATCTTTGTAACTTCAAACCGTGGGGTCGGACGCACTCTACTCGACAGCCCCCCGTCGATGGGGTCAGTCTACTCCGACCGTTGTCCGGTCTTCTTTATCCCCCTTGGTTGGCAACCCTAGGATTTTTAGCCCGCGGATTTTCCTGCCCGTTGTGTGCCAAATCGAGAGCAGCTTATCCTAGGCTCGCGCCTGTCACGGCACACATTCGGGACTTGGAACGCTACGACTCGGATGTGTCCCGACGGTGACGACATCCTACACCGACTCGAGAGGCTCGCCCGGCGTCGAGAGCCTCTCTACCCGTGGGTATCCCCCAACAGTGGTTAACCCTCTTCCCTCGAGATCAGCTACGAGGAAGGTAAAGTCTTATCCCCGCAGTTTCCCTCTTAGGAAGCGGCACGACTCGGATACCCCCCGACATTGGGGTATCCTTCACACGTTCGCGGCGCACCCCTGACCTCCGTTACGCAGAAGATGATACCTTATCTTTGTAGCTTCGATCAGGGGATCGGACGCACACTACTCAGATGCTCCCCGCCATGGAGTCATCCTACACCGTTCGCGGACTGCCGTTGGTTCCAGCTCCTCTGCAGGGCAGTCATGATCCGGGTGAATCCATCGCTGACCGCATGCCAAGTGTTGGAATCCGCACACATTCTCTGTACAACGTTATCTGCTGTCGTGTCAGGCCCACAGGCGGCAAATATGGAAGTACTTACCGCCGCAAACCTCGGACAGACAAACACCACATGTTCGGGTGTCTCCTCTTCATCACCACAATCTGGGCAATATGGCGAAGCCACATGTCCAAACCGATAGTGGTACTTCATGAAGCATCCATGACCAGTCAGGAATTGCGTCATATAGAAGTCCACTTCACCGTGCCTTCTTCCGATCCAGCTCCCGATGTGCGGGATCAGACGATGGGTCCACCTTCCTCTCGTTTAGCTGTCCCACAGCTGCTGCCAGTTGGACATCGAGTCCTCATTGGCGAGATCTCGAACGTTGGGCGTGTCTTTGTTGTCGTAGCAATAGACATCCTCCTCAAGCAAAACCGAGATGGACATAACACCCGCTACTACACAGGCGGTTTCGGACGACGTGGTCCGGTATCCGCTGATAACCCGCAGGTTCATCAGCCGCTGAACGCTGCTAAGTCGCTGAAGGTTACAGCTTCCTCCCAAGGCCTGCCTCCAGGCCACTGCTCCGTACCGCAAGATCGATGTGGTCACACTTGCCAGGATCCGCCTTTTGCTGCTTTGGATGGCCGAGGAGTTCGGCATCATTCGTGTGAGTGCGGCCGTGGCCATTGCCGCTCTCTTGCACACGTATTCGACATGGCTCGTGAAGCTGAGCCTGTCGTCAATCATCACCCCTAGGTACTTGATTGCGCGTTTGGACACGATATTGCACGGTCCAACGGCAATGGTACCTGTTTGGGGTGATTTCAGGTTGGTGATAAGCACCATCTCGGTTTTGTGGTGGGCTAGACGCAGGCACTTGGAGTGCATCCAGCGTTCCACTGTCTGGATAGCTACCGTGGCCAGTAGCTCAACCTCCGCTGTTGAGGAGCCTCTCGCCAAGAGGACTACATCATCTGCAAATCCTACGAGTTCGGCTCCCGATGGGAGGCTCGTTCGTAGGAGTTCGTCGTAAGTGATGTTCCACAGAACCGGGCCGAAACCTCTTGTCTTCGCAAACCCTCGCCGGTCATATACTGCAGTTGGCGATTGTGGAAGTAACTTTCCACAAGCCTATACAGATATGCCGGGATCCTCATTTGGATGAGCGACGACGCAATCGCTGTCCAACTGACACTGTTGAAGGCGTTCTTCACATCCAGAGTGACAACCGCGCAAAAGCGGAGCCCTCTCCTCTTGGTCAGCCTGGCTCTGTCCGCTACCTCGATGACCGAGCGGATGGCATCTACGGTGCTGCGACCTCGACGGAAACCAAACTGTTTCCCCGAGAGTCCGCCCTCACTTTCCGTGTATCTCTGAAGTCGGTTCTGGCGACAGTAGTGCAAAAAAGCATCCGTAGAGATGTGGAAAATCACCGACAGCGGAAGAGGCAGCGAGTTCAAATTTTCCAGGAGAAAAAGCGCCGCCTGGAGAAGGAGGAGCTCGATCGCAACTGCATCGTTCCGTGCCGTATCGTGCCGCGAGCCGAAATGTTTAGGGATAAGGACGGAGGCGTCCTGACAGACAATTATGAGGTGATCAAAAGGTGGGAGCAGCACTTCAATAAACACCTGAACGGCGCACATGCAGGAGACCAAGAAGTACATCGCCGGGCGTAGCCAAAGACGAGATGTGAAGTTAAGGAAGCTATTCTCCAGCTGAATAGCAACAAATCGGCTGGCAAGGATGGCATCGCAGCTGAGCTCATCAAAATAGGCCCGGTTGGTCGATTGCCTACACCGGTTGATGGTCCGGATCTGGGACACAGAACAGCTACCGGAGGAGTGGAAGGACTGTGAGAACTACCGAGCGATCACTGTCCTAAATTCCGCCTACACAGTGCTGTCCCGAATCCTACCACGCCGTCTAATACCTTAAGCAAACAGATTCGTGGGAAGTCATCAGGCCGGCTTCATGGAGATATGGTCAACGTCGGACCAGATCTTCACATTACGGCAAATCCTTCAAAAATGCCGCGAACACCAGGTCCCTACGCATCATCTTTTTAACGACTTCAATGCCGTCTACGAGACGATTGACCGTGACGAGCTATGGAAAATCATGGACGAGAACGGCTTTTCCAGGAAGATGATCAGACTGATCAAGGAGCCGATGGATGGAGCGCAGTGCTGTGTGCGGATTTCGGGTGAATTGTCGAGTTCATTCGAATCACGCAGGGTGCTTCGACAAGGCGATGATCTATCCTTCATCATGTTCAACGTGGCGCTAGAAGGTGTTATTAGACGAACGGTGGGCGAAATGTGGAGATCCTTACCTGCTCAACTTATCTGCTTTGCCGATGACTTGATATAGTCGGCAGATCATCTGCGGCGCTAGAGGAGATCTATAGCAAACTGAAACGCGAAGCAGGAAGGATTGAGTTATGTCCAAGACGAAGTATATGCTGGCCTACGGGTCCGAGACCGACCGACCCCGCTTGTCCAAGTGGATCGGATTTGGTGAATGTGGGATGTTCGAGAAGTTGGAGAACGGTTGCTATGGACCGAGTAAATTTTAGGAATTATGTGAAACGGAATGCAATGAAAATAAAAATTAATAAATGTGTTATTTCTAAGCATCCTAAGGATCGATCCGATGAGTTTTACGTAAAAATATCTCTTTTATAAATATAATCAATGTATGTATGTATGTATGTATAATCCATCCAACGACCCCCTGAGCTGGCAGGTATGTTATGCAAAAGAGCCAATATTAATCCATTTGATTAAAATTGTTCAATCGCGGGTGCTGGTGGTGTTAGCTCTATCGAAATTCCAGTAACCCATTTCAGAATGGCACCTGCACATCCCGAGGCTACTTTCATTGCCAATAAGCCCCGCCCAATCATAGCCGCATGACCAAATGGGTCATGTAATTATGATTAGTCTTTCCATCTTTTATTGTTGACATATCTAGGAACTTCATAAATATAATCACCAAATTATATAAACTTAGCACCCTAATACGTCCAATAAAAGATGGACATGTATTTAGTTTATGATTTCAGTTATAGTTACTATTATGGTATAGATGAAGATAAATAATAAGTTTTAAAAAATAATTTAACAATGGTCGTAAGTGTTGGAAACTGGAATATAGCAATCGTATTTTTCTGGAAAAAAAACATGATTGATAAAACATTTGATGCATAGATTGTTCGAAATTTCTCCTTTTCTACTTGTTATTCATCCTGTGGCGATCCAGCTGAAAATCTGAAGGATTTACAAATATTTATATTATAATGTAAATATAATGACTGTATATTTTTTACGAATCTGAAACCATTAATATATTAGCCAAAGCATAAAATTTTATAAGATATAGACTATTGTTGTGAATTTGAGTTTTTTTTTTGCTGTAAGGTTGTGAAACTTTAATAATAATTAGTAATATTATGTTGAACAAAAGCTGGTTTAAGTTTGTTTTTTTTTTGTTCTTGAGGAATTTAAATACACTGTGTTTTTCATCCCGTAAACTGTTTGAAAACACTCATTTCTGTCCTACGCATGAACTCGTAAAAACTAGTAGGCTATGCGAAATTTGAAACCTCTCTAACCTGCAGGCAGCAAGGGCTAGATTTATAGGTATACTACTCCGCTGCTTGCATATGTATTAGTAGGCCAACCAAAAAATAGTTAGAGAAATTGCACAGAAATGTATGGAAATGTATGGAATACATAATTTTAACTTAGATTTTTATTTGAGTTTAAAAAAATTGACTTTTGCTTAATTTCTCATAACTGATTTTTTTACATTTTTTATTATTTAAAATAAAGAAGCATTTACAAGTAGTAACAAGTCATTTTTCTTTCGCATATTTTCACGACTTCATTTGAAAAAATGCTCTCCGAAATTCGATTATTTTGCTGAAATACTGCTAAATGGCCAAAGAAAAACTGACTCGTAGTCAGAAAATTGAAAGCTTTTGAACATGAATTTTAATAATTGCTTTACAAGCTATTTCAAAGAAAGCGACTGATCACTTATTTGAACAATAAGACCCCTCAATTTTCCATAAATTGTAATTTTGTTTCAAATTCCGTACATATCGTTCGAAATTTCATAACTATTTTTGACCCTGCGTTTTCACGGTTCTGTCGATTGAGGTTAAGCGCAATGTTTTACCTAATGATCTACCTATCTTGGCAAGGGCACACCTTAAGCGAGGGAAATCATGATACTGCCCAAAATATTTGAGCCGTTCTTCTTTCTTATGTGCCTGATCTTTTTAAACTATAATATTTTACTCAGCCTTTTTTTACAATTTATATCGCATCTAGTCAAGCACAAAACTTTTTTAACACATACCATGATATAAATTTGTTAGAAACATTGCTATTGAACTTTGCAGTTTTGAAATTGTTTTGGTCGAGGAGAATATTACATTCTAAAATGCAGCTCGTAAAAATGAATTCAATCAAAAATCTACCAAAACTGTCCTCGTTAAGCAGTTGATTTTAACTTTCAACATGGTTAAAAAAACAAATTTGAGGTGAATTATCAAAATATTAAGATATATTGCTTTCTGAGTAATTTTACCCTAGTTTAGTTCCAAAATTTCCGAAATAATTTATTCTTTAACTAAACTCAACAAACACATTTTGGGAAAAAGGCGCACTAGTCTTGTAAAACGTGTATGGCAATTTTTTAAGTTTTGATATTTGTAGTTTCTAAATACATTTCTAAGTATGTTTCTTAGTAAATTTCCTTGAATGTGACTACCACTTGAGTAGAAAATGCAAGAGCAGTTTTAAGTTCGTCCTTTACAAAATGCTAAAATTAAACTAACATTACATCAGTAAACCACACAAATACAAGCTGTCGACATTTCTTACCAATTTTTCCTACATTATTTATGTTAAACCTGACCAGTCGAAATAAAGCTTGTGCTCAGATCAAAATGGATGCATGACCTCTAAAACGTGTAGGGTATTTCGAATTTCAAATCCACTCTTCGTTTATGCACACGATCATAAAAACCCAAAAGGCTTACTACAAAAATATTTTTTCTCCTCATATCCCTCAATGAGCTTATGTGTATCTAACTAGACTCAGTCTAAATAAATACTTAAATTATCTATACAAAGCCCGACCTTAGAACTAACCCGCTGTCATACAAAATAGTAAACAATATTTCACGCGACAATTTCAATTAATCTATTTTCTTCAGATAAATTTCCATTTATCAGCATCCACAACCAACAACACAAGTGTCTTAGGGATGAAAAGTGTCATGGAAAATAAAAAACACTAAAATTACCTATATAAGATTGCAATTAAACTTGATTCGGATATCATTTCAATCAAGCATACTTCTTAGACTATAATCGAAATAAAATCAATCCTTCGTGAGCCCTGATCTTGTCTATGCCTTACAGACTTTCTATCATTTTATCACTATTATAACTATCTTCTTGTTGAGAAGAATTTTCAAATTTTAAGGTAAGTTACTTATTAAAACCGTTTTTCACAACCTTTTAATTGTGCATTGTTCAAAAGCTAAAAAGATAAAAAAAGAAAGAACACACTTTCCGACAAAATCCACAATTCTATATACAAACATTCACGAAATGATTGATGGTTCCCTTCTTCGTACGCAAATCCTCTTTGGCGACATCCAACAGCCCATGAAAAACCTTAAACCATAGCTGAAACTCCGAAAAAGAAAATTAAAATTACTTGTAGGTAACAAATAAATTTGTTTAACTTTTTGTTTCCGTATAAATGAAGATCGATATTATGTTTAAAAATGAAAATAATAATCAAATAATGATTAAAAGTAATGAAATAATAATTCTGGTCGGAGGGATTGAAATATACTTAGCTTTCATATCTTTTATAAATATAATCAATCATGAAAAATTTTAACATGTTTATTTGTTGTTTGGTTTTGATCACCGCACTTTTCTATGGTTTTCTTTGATTGATAATTTTTCGGTGATCTATTTAGGACGAAATTAAAACTGCTGTTTTTTTTACGTTTCGGCCTACTGAGCTTCAGCCATCTTCGGAAAAACTGTATTTAAAATAGATAGAAAAAAATTAAATTTTTCTCAGCTTTGTTATAAGAGTGTTATAGATGCTGAGAGGGACGCCCCAATTCAAGAGAACGATCCAACCAAACATCAAACCGACGACGAACCAACCTGAAGCACACCGAGACGACGTCTGACTAGGAGCATCTTCTTGACGTCGATTTTAAATATTAAGAGACGGCCGTTTGGGAAACACGCGCAAAAAAAGTTGTGAGTTTCGAGATAGTGTGCATAGGAAATAGTTTTTTGAAAATATTGTAAAAATTTATTGCTTTCTATCTATTTTAAATACAGTTTTTCTGAAGATGGCTGAAGCTCAGTAGGCCGAAACGTAAAAATCAGCAGTTTTAATTTCGTCCTAAATAAATCACCGAAAAATTATCAATCAAAGAAAACCATATAATATGTTTATTTTGAAGCTCAGGCTCCTAGTAAGCCTAAGCCCCATTTTTACAAATTAGAAAGAAATCCTAAATTTATGCTTGTCAGAAAAAGGCATTATTAGGATCAGTGCAGCTGCACTGCTGCCAGCTAATAACTTTTCATAGAGAGTAAGCTCCAATGTTAACAAACTGAGCATTTATGTGAATTTAAAATAGTTTTTTTGAACTGTTTTCTCGGTGCGGTGACTTTGTTCAACGTTAGTATTGTCAAATTCGGTTTAGAAATTTTAATTTCGGACAAGGATATAGTGACACAAGTTGAATTTATATTCAGAGTTTAGTTCTTTAATAAATTTAACCCTACGAAAATCATTATTTTAAGATGAAATCACTATTTCTATGTAGTCATCAAATAGTTAGTTTGTCAAAAGAACATACGATTCCTTATTGTTAACAATTTTTTTGACATATGATGGTCCGTTGAATAAAAAAAGAAATTAAGCATTTTTAATGACCGCGCAGTACCTAAATGAGATTGAAGCAAGAAATGGAAATCAAACGATATGTGCCACTATAAGGTTTTTTCAATGCAGATATGAATTTTTTCTAGATCAATAGAGTTTGAAACAGATGAAAAAAATATGAAATTTCTACAAGAAATGAATATTTAATTTGAAGAAAAACATTTTTCTTTCGAAAAATCGTTCAAAATACAAAAAAAAAGATGTCATAATTTTCCAATACAAAAAAAAATAACAACGCGGACCAGCGTCCGTCTCAGGAAATATATGAATCGTTTATTATGCAATCCTATTTATAGTGAAAGTTGGTGTCCGATGATATTGCAAACAATCTAAAGACTTTTAAAATGAAATAACGTTTTGTTATGGTATGGATTTTATTTAAATTTCAGGATACGGTGATAAAGAATTCAGTAGACTTTTGATTTCCTAGTGCACTGCCGCTATTCGCAAGACTGTCCCATATGCATTTTCGTCATTTTTCAGTTTATCTCAAAAATCGTTCAAATACAGTGAGTTCTTCAATTTAGACTCAAAACTTTCATAACTTTGTTCTCAATATATATGAAACAAAGAACAAGTCATGTCTGTCCTATATGAAATATACCCGCAAAGCTGTCCCATAAAAATTGCTCCTCTAATTTACTCAATAATCAACTCAAAATAAGCAATAATTTAAATAACGAAAGTTAGACTAGATAAAACAGTACAGTAATGTCAAAAATAACAATTTCCATAATTTTTACTAGCCAAGTCGCAAACGTGTAGTAATAAAAAATCACAATTATTCACTACATTTGGGCACCTGAAAAACAATTCACCGCACTCCCGCTGTTCATCCTTCAACTCCGCTGTCATTCTTACCCGATCATACTAATTAAAGTCTAAGGTTTCTAACAAAACTGAAAACTTGCTGTTAATTTTTGTCCATTCAAAAGTTATTAACATTTTGGTGAAGCAGGTTTATTTTTAAATACTGAGCACCTTCATCGATAGCTTGCCTTCGCTAATATTTTTCCACGAAAAACTTTCAATGTCTTCGGACATCTGAAAAAATAGATTCCACATATCCCTAGTTTTGCATTACCACTTGAAATATTAACTGAGCCTCTCTCTTAGTAGTTTTTAGTACAAATCATACAAAATTTGACCAAATAGGACCAAATACTTCAACTAATCGAAATTTTAGGAGAGTAGACCTGAGCATATATTTTCCCTTAAAATACAATGCAGAATCCGAATTTTTGACAGAGCTTCTTGTGTGGGGTAAAACATGACCCAAGGCTGACTTGGATGGATGTTATCTTCAGCATTAATAATCATTTTAATAACTTGATTTCAATCTTTCAAATAAAGCCAGAAAATACAGTGAGCGAAATAAGAATAGTACCAATATGTGTTTTGCTTGTTAAAATATGAATAGTAGAAAATCCCCAAAATTCTCTTCTACAATTAGTTTTGAATTGTTCAACGGATAAATCAAGCATAAGTTTACTTATTTTGGACTTTGCAATTAGCGTCGAGAAAAAAAAATGGGGCGAAATAAGAATAGTACCACTTGTGTTTTTCAACAAAAAAAAGATTATTTCTAAAAAATTACTAGGCAAAAGTTAATTATAATGCTTCTACGAATTATTTGAATAGATAACTGCATTTTAAGGAGTATTATACAACTTCAAAGGTTTTAAAGGGAGTTTTAAGAGATGCTCCTCTCGCGTTTAGGAATTTGATATTTGAACTATAAAACTTTATCAAACAAGTGTTACTATTCTTATTTCGCACCCTTTTTTCATATTGTTGGTCCTCAACGCCAATTTCAACGTCCAAATTTTGATTTATCCGTTAAACAATTCAAAACAAATTGGAGAAGAAAATTTAGGTGATTTTCAATCATTCATATTTAAACAATCAAAACACATAGTGGTACTATTCTTATTTTGCTCACTGTATGTGTTGACTAAGCATTATTATTTGAAAATTGAACATAAACAAGAGATGATGTTGAATACTCTAATTGTGTACAATGATCAAAATGTAAATGGTTGCTGGAGTTAAGTTTTCAGTTCTAGGTAAAAGCAAAGTTTTTACGGAGCATTATTCAGGTACATGTGCCACGCTTCTTATAGTTCACCCGCTTTTTTTGCACTGACCATCAACATCTGTAAACAATAACACGCGAACAGTTTTCACCTCCCTTTCTATCATTTGTCAAATAAGATACTATCTCAAAACAAATCATTTCATTCTCGTTATCACCCCTCCTTCGTTCCATTCCCCGAAAAAAAATGTGAGTCTTCGGTCAAAAATTTAAATTTATATTCTCTCTCATCGCCATACACGCGGGTGCCGACCAGACGAAATGATGCTAACGATTTCCCTTCAGCATCAAGCTGAAGCCACGCTATCTAAAAATTTAAATTTCTCTATTTTTTATGTTTTTAACCACAACCCAATAAAAAGCATTTATCTAACGTCAGTTACAAATTGAGATGTTGAAGTTCAATTTTCTAATTTAAAAAAAAATGTTCAAAAACTTTTAACTCCTTTCGAAAAATCATATCAGACTGCATACCTTCACTAGTTCACTCAACGATTGTTGAATTTTGGCGTTGTGATTCTGTATTGTTTTTTTTTTTGTTGGATTTGTTTTCACCCAATTTTATTCTTTCTCCACCAGGACGATGACAACGCTTTTGGCTTTGGCCTTCAAAAATATTTTCTCCCTGTAGGCACTTACCTACTACACTAAAAGATGGACTTTGGGGAGCACAATCTCGATATATGGCATTTTCCTTTTCTTTTTTCCCCTTCTAGCTTGATCAATCCAACTCGGCCCCAGGTCAGTAAACCTGCACGACTCAGCACGTTTCTGTCACGATATACACTTGAATTATCTATGTTTTTCTTTGCTCTCGAGATGAAATTGACACTTTGTTTTATTGGCGAAGGTTATTTTTAATTCCGGCTTTCTCCCCTCTAGGAGTGGCACTTTTTTTTCCTTCACCGAATGCAATCGTTTGAAAAGTGGTGGAAATCAACAGGGGAATTTTCACTTATGATTGAGTTTATTGTTTTATCACAATGGCGCTAATGATTTTCGGTTTTTAAACTACAATTTATAGAGATTTGCCTAGAAAATATTCACGGTTCCTCCCAATTCTGTGTCACTTTCCGTTTGGGCACTTTCACTTGCTTAACCTTCTGGCCGAGAAAAGCTTTTGGGGCTGGGTGGAAAATCTTCATCTCATGATTGCCACAACAGCCGCATTCTGTCACACTAACACACCCAAAAACGACAGGAGGCGCCAAGTAAAATAAAAGCTAGGAAAATGCACTGCATCAGCACTCACACTTGTTCACCATAGAAAGGACGAACGGGACGAACTCACCCATAAGACAAAACTCACGTGGATGATGTACTCTCACAAATACAGTCGCACTAATCATATGATTTCTTGGAAAGCTTCGAGGGAATTTCAAGTTCAACCGAGAGACAACTCAACTCTCCCTTAATCCTGCCCGGAAAACAACAAAGCTCCTTTACAGCGCTTAGAGATTTTCATAACCTGAATGGCGTTCCGTTCGGGAAAACTGCTGCAAAACCGTGTCCGATTCGGGCGGCTTTCGGAACCGCACTGAGGAAAATTTCACCAAAATGCATTTG
This sequence comes from Uranotaenia lowii, assembly GCF_029784155.1. NCBI lineage: Eukaryota > Metazoa > Arthropoda > Insecta > Diptera > Culicidae > Uranotaenia > Uranotaenia lowii. Next base: position 50,971,906 of record NC_073692.1, on the reverse strand, counting down.
ATGAAATCATAGTATGCGAGATTTCCGCGGAAATGGAGCACACTCTGGGTTTTCTCATTCTCACTAACATTCTGGTGAGTAAGATTTAATGCTTCTCACCTGTTCACGATTCGTTAATAGAACGATTCAGAGATAAAGTAATTGTTTTGACAATATCGACAATTTTGACAATTTTGACAATTTTGACAATTTTGACAATTTTGACAATTTTGACAATTTTGACAATTTTGACAATTCTGACAATTTTGACAATTTTGACAATTTTGACAATTTTGACAATTTTGACAATTTTGACAATTTTAACAATAAGATTCTTAATTTAGAAATTTGTTCATCTAACGCTTTTTTTTGCTTGTTTATTCAGAGCAAAGCTGAAACTAGATCTCCATTCTTTTCTGGGATTTTGTAACAAGTTGCGGACCAAATTCTAGATATGTCATTTATCGCTCTCTGCAAGTGTGCTATACTTACAATCATAACTCAAATTTTATAATTCTAATAATGAAACTATTATCGACAATACTAAACACAAAACGTTGATAATTCAATGTTGATATGATCCAATTTCGCGTGTGTTAACTAAGAAATGAGCCGCTGTACTGATGGTAACGGAATTTTGGTAAGCACTTTTTGGTTGCATACGTTGCGGGCGCAACCTTTCAGTATTGAAATATTTCACAGAGTCAAGAGTTCAACGGAATATGAACATTTATTTAAAAAAAAACAGCGAAGAAGCGGCAATGAGTTGCCATCTAATGAAACAAAAAAAATCAGAAAACAAATTTAAGATCCTTCCATTAATTTAAATATGAACATAATTATATATTGGTTCGTAAAGTGAATAGATCAATTTAAATAAATTTAAATGAAATGTTTTGGCAGCTTTTTTAATCAAAAAATTTATTTACTTTGAACGTACACTCAGGTTTTTTATCAAAAAAAACTAAATTAAACGTGATGAAAAAAAGAGCGATTTAAAAAAGTATAAAACAAGAAAGAGCCACAGAAACCCCTGAACAGAATGAAACATGATTTTACAAGGGATCACAACTTTGAAATGCGATTTCTGGCCGTTAGAAACGATTTTTCGCTATTTGGACCGAAATTTTGAGAGTAAATATTTTTGACATTACTGAAGAAAACAAAAAAAAGATTTTATTTCATTTAACAAATGTCTAAAATACAATTAAGTTATCAATTCTATAAAAATTCATTAAAAGTCTGCTTTTTACAGTATTGGGAAAAGAAAAAAAAATATAAAACATTTGTATATTTTTTTCACTGAAGTCAAAATTACTCGCCGTCTTGGAGAAAGTTTGTGAAAACCATTATTTTATAGGACACGAATGGCACAAGGATGGTGAAGTGTCATTAATAAAACCTAAAAAAAAATTATGTAATATTCTAAAGTTATGTCAAAAAAGTGCAGATTTATCTTAAAAAACTTTTACCTTTTTCCAAAAGTTTAGGGGCATCAAAATTAATCAAAATTAGCTTTTTTTTTTTTTGATTGCGTAAGCGGCGGTCTATACTGGTTTAGTTCGGCGTGAGTGAGTGAAAAAAAAGTGCGGAGCGGTCGACTTTTTGTCACAATTTGGTTGCGGTCGGGGAAAATTGGATTTTGTTCGTCGAAGTGTCGATATCACGGGGTTTAAAGTGGAAAAGTCATATTTACAGTGATTTGATTCAAGCGTCTGGCTTTAGAAGAAAATAATTGGGGCGCCATCAAGAGGGAAGAGGAAGAGGTCTTGAATCGGTTTTAGCGGGAGTGGCGATATAGTGTTTCGGCTCGTTGGGGTGAGCGAGAAGGAAAAGAGAAGCAAGGTGGTGAACTTTATCTAGTGCCAACGCAAGGAATATTAAAAGAAGGTAGTGCCGAGAGCCATATTGGATTTTTTTTCGTGACGTCACTGTTGCCAAGCTGTCGCAGGTTTATACTGGTAAAACTCAAATTTCAAAGTTAAACACATTAAAGAACTAAATTAAAATCCAATTTGATTCGGATTATGTTGTAAGGCCACTAGTTGATTGTGCTATGAGGTTTCTTTGTGTTTAATAGACTGCAGTGTGTATTATTCTTGAATTTGTTATTGAATGTACAGTCATGCTCTATGTGAAACGAGCAAAAATAATAATTTTCCCCTTTCAAAAGGTCTGATTGGTTGCTTATGGTAGTGCACCTCATCGTCATGATTTGAATCTAACATGGTGTACCAAATGAATTTCTAGTTTAGAACAACTAACCCCAATAAAACCATTGCAACTTTGGTTTACTTCCTTACTTGGCTTAATTCCAATAAAAGATTGTGTTTGGATTCGAAAAATACAGTTTTTGGTTATTTTATTTTATCAACGATTCAAGCCTAACTGATTTCAACATTTATAAGCAAAATTTTGAACTAATTATCAAGTTTTGTCAATTTGAGTTAGGATGCCTAAGCAACTGCAATCGTCTGAATTAAAGCAAAACAACTTCTACATTCAACTTTTTTAGTATCAGTCTTGAAGAACACTAATATTTCTAGAATTGTGTGAATCAAAAGTTGAAAAAATCTTCAATTTTTTTTAATTGCTAACAAAAAAGGAAAAATTTCCATATAAATTCATAGACTATTGGCAACAGTGACGTCACAGGCGGTACTAATACTAAAGCAAGGCTGCCTCGGCACTACCTCCTTTAAATATTCCTTGGTGCCAACGGGGGAAAATATAATAATATTTCCGCAAAGTGGCCGGACGACGTGTTTTACGGGGCTAGAAGTGGGAAATCTTCAATTTCATCATAGCGGCAGTGTCAATACGATTGGTTCTTCAAGAAAGGAAAAAAAGCAGAGTAAAACGCGGGGTGGTTCGTTTTGGGCAACGGTACCAAGGTGAGTATATATTCAGGAGGTGCTCCCGAATAACGAATTCCCGATTCAGCCATTTTTCCTATGTAGGCTATGCAACTATACGGAACTCATGAAGTTTGTTTACCAACAAACCCCAGACAAGCTGAGCAAAAAATAAACAAACTCATTGAGAGCCCCGCTCACTCCTCGCCTACTTACTGTGAAAGTCGGAGAACCTAGTGTATCTAAAGACCTTGAACGGTACTAAGAGAGTGAAGAGTGATGCAAGAAAAGTGTTCACGCAAATCGGTTTGCTTTGGGCTGAGAAAAGAAGTGGTTTGGTGGTGGTTGTGAAGTCCACTAAAGCGAAAATTTGATGAAGTGAAAGTGAGAGGGAGAGATATCAATTGGCGCGCTTTTTCTAATGAAGCTCGTTTTTGTGGGGAAGTCGAGCAGTGGGTGAAAAGCCTAGTGAAATATTCGAGCAGTGTGGTATATTTGGTAAGTCATTCATTCTTTATTCCGTCCGCTGGAGATTTTTGGATAAAAAATTAACGGAAATGGAACAGATTCATCCTGATCGTCCGTATGTAAAAAGAGGGGGGTTTCACAATAAGTATATTCTAACTGTTCCGCCTATTGAAGACGGAAACAGTGTTGCATGTATTATTCTTCATCAAATTTTATTTTCGAGTGTCAAGTTACAGTTTATTTTGAAAAGCAGAGAGAAAAAGTATTCTGTAAGAGTAAAACAAACCCAATATTTGAGTTTCAGTTAAATTTTTTCATAAATGGACAGGGAAATATTGAGAATGTGCTGAACGTTGAACTGAATAACAAAAGTCAGGAAATGGTAAGAATGAGAGCAGAATCAAATGCCAATTCGGGTAGTCCAAGTGGGGGGGTTCGCACGTTCCACACTCAGAATGAAATAATAGTACTGACCTGTCCATATGGGAGGAATGAAGGACTTGAAGAATGCGTACGGAACTGTTTGGAAAATGTTTTTAAGTCAGGAAGAATAGATAATAACATATACATGAACATTCGGGAAATTATAGACGAAGAGACTTTTTATGACCAGGACGAGGAACATAACAGCATTGACGAAGTAATAGAGATAAGTAAAATGTATCTGCAAAAATTAATGGAAAAAATCGAGCATATCATAAACATTGAAATAGTACTATTTGTCTTGGAAAGAGGAGAGATAGTTTTAGGTAGTCGATCAGCAAAGAAAAATAAAGTAATACATGGCATAAGTAATTATGGCATACATTGAACAAAAGGAAAACAGGTCAATATTTGATTGTGTAACTAATTTCGAAATAAAACAGGGCGAGGAGTGGAGCGGCAGAGGCATAACTTTAGCGCGTGAATACTACAAAACTGAGCAAGTTACTTATGAATTTGATTTAAGAGGGAGAAATGAAAAACTTCTCATTCAGAAAATTGAACCAGATGGGAATTGCCTTTTACGTGCAATCTTGGATCAGCTAGGAAGGATAAGAGATTCATCATTAACCTCCGATTATAAAGCTTAGTTCTTTTAGAAATGGGACACTTTCTTTTGCTCATAGCTCGTTTACTAGTAATCTGACATTCAAAATTTTGGAAGCAATTTGTTGCCTGTAAAAAGTACTATCCGACCTATTTTTTTCAAAATTTAAAAATAAGGCGTTTTTGAGATATTTACGATGCAAGAGAAAAAGGAAAAAATAATTTTGCACAGTTTCATTCAAAATCCATCATAATAAAATTGATAGCTGACAAAACCGTTGATTATTCGAAGAATTACTGTATGTACTGTGGTGGAAAAGTATGCAAATACTGTCAAAAATGTCCACAAAGTTTTAATCAAGCATTGGAGTGAAGCATATGATCGGCAACTTCGGCTAAGGGTCATCAGAGAATCAAGTCTCATACGAGCATTTTTAATTTTCAAAAAGCGAAAAACTAAGGGTAGATCGCTGAAATTTAGAAAAAAAATTTTCTCCGATAAGCTGAAAGTGTTGCCTGGTAATGAGTCATTCAAACCACACCTCAAACACTAAATTTTTGCTAGTTCCAGAGCTCGTAAGCTGTATAGCCGGTTCCGAGGCTATGGGACAGATAATTTCTGATGAACGACAAAACTTATGAAATACCCTATTTTAAACAAATTTCAGCGGTTGAGTCCTATACCATGTCTGCTCGTGGAAAGGTCCCGAGTATATTAAAGTATGTATTTGCTGGTTATTTTTTATGAAATATTATGATTTGCCAAAATTCTGCTCCTGTGGAAAGAAAAAAAAAATATTTAAAACGAAAACTATGGTTTTCGCTGTTTTTAAAAGCCTAAAAAGCGTAAACTTTTATGTACCCTTCGCAAACTACGATCTATACTAATCGATTATACTTTAAGTTTATTCTCATGATGGTTTTACTTCGTTATTGCCAGATTTTGCCAGCAGAAATTCCATTAAAAACACTCAAAAAGTGGCTCAAAAATAATCAAATTTGTTAATTTCGAAACATCTGTATCCACTAAATTGCCCTCAGTTTCTTTTAAAAGAGAAGTATTGGTCCAAAAAGTAGCGGAAATTGATGGAAGAGGGTGTAGCTACCTTAAACACAGATTAGACGAAGTATTAGTTTGAAAAACTGATCAATATCATGACTGAAAAAAGTGTGCGCTAGCCGATGGGAGGTACCAAGAATAAAGTAGAATTTATACTTACAAAAAAACAATAAATATTTTTTTTCAAATTTTTTCATGAATTGTCATAAAATTACCTTCATTTCCTTCATAGAAAGTTTTTAGATCAAACGAAAGGTTTTTGAGATACACGCATTCGTAACTGTCCCATTTCTAAAAGAACTAAGCTTTAATACCTTTAAAGTAAGGCAAACAATAGCGTCATACATTCTGTTGAACAGGGAGAGGTTTGAAATTTACCTTGTTGAATATATGGATCAGGTAGATAATTTTGACAGACTTATAGCCAAATTCAAAGAAAATGGATTCTGGCTTGGGCATGAAGCAATCGTTACATGCACAGAACTTTTCAGTTTGGGTATTCAAGTATTTGACCAAAACCATGCTCAATTTTTGATGGGGGAAGATTTTGAAAGTAATGGGGTGCTCAGTATGTTTTACTGTGGTTCAAATGTATTAAATCATTACGACAGCGTAGTAGGGTTTGTAGTAGGCCGACAAAATAGACCGGACTCTCAGGAAACATCTCACTTAGGGATTCAACCAGACCTAGCGAGAAATCTGACCGCAGAGGATACTCTATCACCGAGTAATAATATTCCGAGCAAAACTCAGAGTGATAAAAAGAAAAACGAAGTCAAAATTGCAACTTGGAATGTTAAAGGTTGTAGGAGCAAGGATAAACGCAGCGAAATTGATGAAATTTTAAATCAATTCAAAGTAGATATTGCTTTACTACAGGAAGCAAACACCCTGGGATTGGAAATAACCACTGCACATTTTGACTGGACGGTAATAGGACAGAACCAAAATAAATCACGAGGGATGGCTATCACAGTGAGAAGACATCTAGATATTGAAATAATTCAAACTCAAATCGTTTTTAAAGGAATTCTTTGGTGCAAAGTTAGGATAGGAGAGAAGATCCTAATTATCGTCAACGTTCATGGGCCGAATACGAAACAACATAGTTTTCTAAATAATTTAGCAGAAACGACAAAAAAAGACAGATGAAGGTTGATAATTTTAGGCGACTTCAACGCACAACTAGGTAGGGAAGACTTAACTAAGGCAGACGAGGATATTATATAAAAAACATCTAGGACACGAATACTGCAACGATAATGGTGAATTGTTCATGCTGTTTCTTCACAACACATCTATTAAAAACATTTCCTCATTTATTGGCAAGGGGACTGAATTAACTTGGAAGAGTGGGGGAAAGGAAAGTCAAATCGACCATGTTCTAAAACCTTAATTTACAGACTATCATATAAGATACATAAAGGGTTTTTGGACTGCGACAAAAACAGACCATAAAATAATAACAGTTGGATTAGTTTTAAGAGCTGGAATGGAGCAAATTCATCTTAAAAAACAGCATACAAAATTGAATTTTGAATTGCTTAAAATACCGAAAATAAGGGAAAAATATCATAAAAATTTAGAAAAGGCCTTTGTTTCAGTTTCTATGGAGGGTAGTATAAATGACAGATACAACTCATTCACAAAAAACATCAAAAAGACAGCATAGGAAACAATTTCAGTTTCAAGAAGTCCAAGCACGCCTAATAGAAAAAGGGCATTAACACGTCTCAAAACAGCTTTGGAATTGACTAAACAGCACCCAGACATGCAAAATCTCAAGTATAATTTATCTAATAAAAAAATGGAATTCTATCAAGCGGTGAAAAACACAAAGAAAAAGAGGCTATGATATTTTTCAACATTTGAACGATTTTGATGCAGTAGTTCGTACGAAAAAAACGTATAATTACCTTAAAGAATTTGTGGCAAAGAAGAAAAGAAAAATTGCAAATATAAACTCTAAAACTTGGGAGAATATTTTAGCTCTATGTAAAGGGGCAGGTGTTGAATTATGCCATGAACATGACTATACTCCTCTTCCAAATCCACCTACTTTTGAAGAAATCAGCAATATAATGAAACTTATGTAATGGCAAATCGGCTGGCTCAGATAAAGTTCATACAGAATTTTTAAAATACGCGATCGAGGAAACTATAAAACTGTTAGCAGAACTGATTAAGGATGCCTACATTTTAAATGAAATTCCCATAGAGTGGAGCAAAACAGTCCAAGTACCAATTCCAAACAAAACTGGAGCTAAAGAACCAGATGTTTTCAGGAGGATATCATTATGTAATGTGGTATATAAAGTCTATGCAGGATGGTTAGATAGGAAGATAAGGTCTTTTACAGAGGAAGTAGGATTACATCAGGCAGCTTTTACAAATAACCGATCTACAGAAGACCATATCTTTGTAGCTAGACGAGTGATGGAGGAATATTGGAATGCAGGACAAGATCTTTATGTTTTGACACTAGATATTAGAAAAGCTTTCGATAATGTTGATTTAAAATGCCTAGGAAATGTTTTAATCAGTTTGAATGTACCATCTCGTCTGACTGACAGAGTTCTAGCTGCCATCAGAAACGAAATGACGAGAATTAGATGGGAGAATCAGCTTTCGGAGGAAGTTAAGAGAGGAATTGGTATAAAACAGGGCTGCCCTCTATCTCCACTGTTGTTCAACTTAACAATACAAGAAGTTCTGATAAAAGTACAAGAAAAAGTACCTGAATTAAAACTAATGGGATTGGACATTTTACAATTACCACTTCTCTTAGCTTTTGCTGATGATTTGCTGCTGATAACCTTCAACAAAGCTGATTTAGATAAAATAACTGAAGCTTTAGAACTAGAACTAGGAAAAGTAGGACTCAACATCAATTGTCATAAGAGTCAAGTATTGGTGAGGTACCCAGAAAATTCCAAACAACCAGAAGAGTTAATAATAAATGGAAAAAAAGTTCAAAGTATGCTCAAAAATAATATATTTAGGAGTTTGCATAACTGCCACATTGAATAGGAAAATGTCGAAAAGAGATAGATGTAGAAATACGCTGAGGGTATCTAAGTTAGTTATAGAATTCTGTAAAAAATTCAAACCCAGTTGGGAACTGGGAAAGCTTATATATAAAACTGTGATCGCCCCATCACTTCTATATGGAACTAAAGTGTCAGTTCTGGTCAAGAAAAGTAGGATTTCAATGGTCAATTATGAAAAGTTTATCCTTCGACAAATTTTCATGAATTGTACAAAGCCTAAAGATCTAAAATTCAACGCCAGGAAATTGTTAGATGGAAAAACTATAAATAGAAGAGTTAGGGTAGGAAGAATTTGCTATTATGGACACATCAAAAGAAGAGAGCCAGGTCACCCACTACAATTGGCGAAGGAAGGTAGGCCAAGTCTGACTTGGAAAAAGATGCTAGAAGCAGACTTCCATAGGCTGGAATTTGAGACAGGGCAGGTGTGGAACAATATGGTTAGTGACAGGGACAAGGTGAAAAAGAAAGCAGAAGAAATATATAGAAACATAGAAAGCGAAATCTCAGATGGGGAATCCTCCAGTGATGAAATTAAACATTGGAAACTCAAAAAAATTTAATAATGAATGAGGAATGAATGAATATGCCATCGTTTTATTTATCTATTAGTTTTGTTCTTTCCTACTTTTTAGTACTCTTCGTTATTTCTTTTTACATCCTTTATATCCGTTATATATTATTATATATATCCACATTTAATAATTATTCAATTTTTATTTCAGGAAGCACAGGTTTGCTATAACTATAATTATTGCCTATATATTCATATTTGGAGGGGGTGGGGAAGGGCCATCCGGACACCTGATCGAAACGATGTGGAGGGTAGAGTGCACTGGGCAGTTACCCTCATTAACATGTCGCAGAGAAAGGGAGGGTTCGTCTTCACATCCTATGGAACATTTCATATAACAATGGCTTGATTTTCAATTGATTGTCAATAAATTGTACTTTCGGTGGAGACCCATTATCCTTACCCCACAGAATAGTACAGGTTACTCTACTTGTACATTCATTCCCTTGAAACAGTCCACTCAAAGGCATTTTTAGGCAATGAGTTAGAAATCGTGATCGAATTGTTATGTGCGAATAGTTCGCTGCAAACGGGCTGTGCCACGCTACATAGGATGTTAGCTTACATCATACATCATACATCATACAAAAAGTGTTAGGGGTAATTTGACCCCCGGTGGTATTAAATAATAGGTATACCACGGAAAATCCTCAAAAAATTGTGTAAAATTTCAAATGCTGACATCCAAAAAATATCTTATAGACCTGAAATTTTTCAAAAAATGGGAGCTTATGAAAATTGAGTTTGAATAACGAAAGTTACAACGTATTCAAATTTAGTATTTTCGCTTCTCGTGATTAGAATAACAACGAGACCCATTTGTGGTAATGTTTTAAAAAAGAAATACATGCTATAACATTTCTAATTTTTTCAAGTTTTTTATTCTCTTTTAATAAAATAAATGGATCATAGATTTCAGCGCCGATGTGGTCTAGTGGATAGGCTGGCGCGAGTCTGGTATTGGTACGCCAGGCGTACTGGGTTCGATTCCCGGTATCGGCATGAAAAACTTTTGGGTTCGAATCCCATAAGCGGGCCGACAGGTAAGATGTGTTTCATTATATATACTGACTATATAATTGGAATGTTCAATCAGTTGCCAGCTGGCCAGGTATATACACGGATGCCGGAATACCTGTAAGTAAACTAGCCCACCTGATTGATTCGTTCTTCCAAAATATACCTACATCAACACACGCAATACATTCACCACATAACAGTTCATACGAAGCCATGGGGTCCGGGTATGGTGGCGCGCTGCATTGGAGATTTGTCGAACCTAATAATCTAAGGAATGTATGTGAACCCATACTTTGGCAGAAACTGCGGTGAATCCGTGCACCCATGGTGGATTACCAACATACATACAACATACATAAATGGATCATAGATTTCAACATTTTGCTTATGATATTCAAATTAAATTATTCAGCTTTGTAGTTTTTATCGATATTAAAACAGAAGTTATCAGATTAGCCTTTATAAATTCTTTTATATAATTGTACCCTTGAGGATCTTGATATTTAAAAAAAATTTAGCATATCAGTACAAAATGATAGCGAAAAAACTTTTTTTTAATTTTGGAAACAGGGCATCGACGCGAAATTCAATATCAATTAATAGTAGAACTTTTTTGTTGTTGTATTTAATTTGACCATTCCCAATTCTTTTTAAAGATTTTAATCAAAAATACCTCGTAGATATTAAATATCAGGAGTTTCTTTATGAAATGCTAGGAGCATAGGAGGTGTAGGTCCAACAAAGATCGCACCATTTTCCAAAAATGGCTCCTGATTCAAACCTCTCCCTTATTAAAACAACCCTTCCTTTGATACTTGAATATAGATTCGCAGACGTATAGACGGTTTCTATAGCTGGTGACACTGACTTATCGTTGTTTCAGAGTTTTTCAAAACACGCTTTTGAAGAAAACTGAATTAACAGATTTATGGTTGATCCTAAAAAGTATCTTATTAACAATCCTTCCTTCATCCCTCTTTGACTACTAGGACGTAGCCGGCGCCGTTATTGATCATTTTTTAAAGAGAGAGCATGAGTTTTGTGCATTGAGAATGAATTGCTAATCCCAAGCTGCATTCTTTTGGCCCTTGTACAAAATTGATGGCCTCGATCAATCACGGAGTAGCAACCATTGGCGATGTGGAACTATTTCTACTTAGCCACGCCGACGATCATGAAATTCGAAAAGCATTGAATGATTTGATACAATATAATATTAAGTTTTTACAAAAACCACGAGAAAATAATGGTATTTTTGATGACAAATTAAAAGAGTTCGGGCTTAATGATTGAGGGTGGATATGAGTAGTCAAACAAGCTAAGCTAAGCTAAGCTAAAAGCACCGGTGATAAACTTTTAGTCATTCCTTTATTTTTGAACTACTGAGTCAAAATAACAGTTCTTCAATAAGTTTTTGCACTTCTTGAACGGTTATTCAGTCAATTAGGAACATTCTTGAAGATAAGTCTTACCCATCAGAACTAATTCTAGACATCTCAAAGCGGGTTACTTTCAAGTATCACTTTTGCATTCCATTCCATTGTCCAAAATTTAGCACTTTTTAGATATTTTTAGGTTATGCAAACGAACAAAAGTGTTACAAAACTTTTACAGCAATTTTCTTGAAACATGCCAAACAGTTCATACGACCTGTTCAAAACTGACCAAAATTTTGTTTTTTATTCTCAGTTTGGTTTTGACAGTTCTCTTTGGTGTGTTTGGAGACATCTGGTGGCACAGCCAAAAAACATAAAATGGTTCAAAACGATCGTTGAGAATTTTACACAAGTTCCGTGTACTAGCTTGTACGTTTGTTCTCTGTGTTAAAAGCTAAGGAGAGTCAAAACGTTGCCTAGGAATGACACCACGTTTTTTTACATTAACAGAAAGAAAAAGCAGGAAAATTCCATCGTCAGCCATCGATGAATACTATCTAGAATAATTGAGCTCTGTGTAATTGCATTTAATGCCTTCTGGGCCCTGGGCAATGAACTTGTAAGGGATGAAGGCCTTGTTATGCCGAAAATATTTCGAAGACCTTGTAAGGTCGCAGGGCTGCAATATCCATCTTGGAGACAGACATACCACAATCAATCTCTTTATCGTCATAATGTGTTTGATTATCTAACAAGTGTATGATTAATTTTATGATGTTTTTGCTGCCATAATATCCCCTGTGCTTATACTAACAATTGACCATACTTCCATGCAATGGTCTATCTGTTGCACTTTCGAGAAGACGTCCATGAAGTTTGATTACGAAATCATGTTCCAAAGGTTAAGTACTTGTACTAGACGATATGTTTTTACCAAGCACACATAGGCCCTCAAGTACCTAATTTGTTGTACCTTCTGAATGAAAGATAAGCTTGCGCTACACTTCATCATATAAAAACTAGTCCCTGACAGAGCTTCAATCAGTTGATATCGATTCTTCTCCAGAACACCTCAAGATGAAACTGTTAGTACTTTGTTCATTTGCAGCTGTGCTAGCTGTCAGCACCTGTAAAGCATCCGGCTTTCCGGATAATTCTTTCGCCCATCTCAATTCGCTGACTCAATACCATATTCAAGAAACGCAACAACGCGAGGTTCTCTCCCGAGGATTGGTTCAGCACGTTTTGAACGCATTCAACTTCATCATCGAACAGGCAGAGAAGGCAATCCAGGGGTTGATCCAACAGTCGGACAAACTGCTTGACGATGCCACCAAACAGGGAGAGCAATTGTTGGAAGAAGCCATCAACAGCATCAACAAAGCTGTTGACGAGGCCAAAGAGAGTATGGTTAGTAGCAAAGGACCGATAACCGATTGTTTGGCCGTTTTCCCTGCCCGCCTGGAAGAGATCGCTCAAAATGCCATCGACAATGCAAAGAAGTGTTTCGAAGATTTCATCGCTCGTTTGAAGATTGTGCGCAGCAACGTTAAAGAGCATGTGGATTTCTTCCTGAAGAAGATCAAGGAAATTCAGGCTTTGGGTCAGAAGTGCGTCGACGATAATTCAGACTTTATCGGCCAGGTGAAATGCATCTTGGGACAGGTGAGTTCTATGGGATGTCTCAAAACTTGATTTCATGAAACATGAGTGTCGTTACAGATTCCGGAAACCAACGAGATTGTGGTTGAAATCTTGAAGGATATTGCCGATCTGCTCGCTGAAACGTTGCAAGAATCGATCTCACTCCTGAACGATACCCGCGGATGTTTGCTGGATGTCGTCCGACAGGTTACTAACGATGTCCAGAAGGTGTTGGGCGAGTTTAAAGAGTGCGTTCAGCAGTAATAGTAATGCGTTGGTGGCTTGCAAAGTGAAAAAGGGCAACGAGGGTTGTGATTTCATTTAATTGCCAATTAAAATATTTTTATTAGATTGAATTCTTTTTATACGGATTTTTATTGACAGTCAATGACAAAAGATAGTTACCGAGAACAATTTCCACTTATATTTTGCTCTGGTGCCTTATAAAATAAATGTTTATTGGAATAAACTGTACTGACTGATACTATTTTAGTTCCTTACCCGAGCGGACATTGATGCCTAAATCTAAAGCAAACGGTAACCAAAATGAGCTAACAATGCCATCATTTAGTATCGCATTTTTCCGATGGCAAAATGAGGTTTCATTGAAACATCAATATGTGTAAATATTATTCCAAAAAATACCTAAAAAAAGCATTGAGACCAATATGACAGCAATATTTGTTTTTCTTTATTCGAAGATAACAAAAAAATCACATTATTACAGATTTATACTGGTTAAATTACAGATTTTTTTTTCAATAATCTAAGCTTCAGCAAGCACTCATGAATAATCTACAACGTATTAATTCTTCATTTCATCGAACGCACAATACTGAAGAATCACATGTGACAAAAAATAAGATTTTTGAATTTGTAACCAATTATCAGGAGCATGATTTATAAAAATTGAAATATTCGGCTACATTAATTTCAGTTGAATTTAACACTAGAAAGACCGCACCAGTCAAAATGACTGGTTGGACACTTTGTTTGTTGAATATCTTTTAAATACTTCGCTTTAAAAATACGACTTTTTATGAACTTTGAATCTCTACAAAACTGTGTATTTTTTATTTCACTAGCTCTTTTAATAAGCGAGAAAAATTTCGCCATGGACACTCGGACCGTGACCAGTCAAAATGACTGGTAAAATTCACAACCCTATAACTCAAACCAGATAGAAAATTTTCGCTTGCTTTTGGTTTCATTTTTAATCTACATTCAAGACAATGAGCCCTAGTTGGTTTTTGGTGGGCAGAAGTGTGTCATTCGTTATGAAATTATTGATTTTCGATGCGAAGTCATGGAGATTTGTTGAAAAAGTTCTCGGATTGGCCGCTGTGTGGCGCTTCAAGTACTTGACTTCCAATTTGTTTGGTCTGTTTTGTTGCTCAACTATAATCGAACTTTCAGTCAAAATTTGGCGAAATGTTATCAAGATTTGTAAAAGTTATGTTAGATTTAATACATGTCCATTCGAGTAGTCGAGTAGTTTTAGGTGATAAATATGTTTTATACTGAACTAGAATGAGTAAAATAATTATTAATTGTGTACTCATTTATTAAAATTTGAAGACATCAGCTATGAAACTGAATATTTTAAATCAGGGGTGAGCAACCCGCGGCCCGCGAGACCCCTTTGTGCGGCCTGCGAAGCTTTTTAAAAAAATTATGCCTTAACTTTTTTCTACAATTAATAGTTAGGAAAATGCATTCTGGCATTTTAAGCGCTTATTATGTTCTGTTCAAGACTTAAATGTAATAGTGTTTGTTGGCATAACGTAATATTGGAGTATACTTTTTTTCCTTATTATTTAACTCCTACCACTTTGAGAGCTAAATCAATTAAACTAAGGTTGCCAGAATTTTTTCCACTCCCATCCGGGCCTAGCAATTCCGGGCATTTTCTCAAAAAAACCTGGCAAAATCCGGGCATGGATTTCAATTTTTCAAATCCAAAAACCGGGCAAAAACCGGGCAAAATTTAGGCATTAATATATATAAAAGCAAAGAAAAAATGCAAAATAATGAAATTAATATTTTATCAATGTAATTGCAGACTTCCAAAAAGTTTTTGGAACACTTAAACTTTTAAAGGTTTATAAAAGTAAATCAGCGAAATTATTTGAAACAACCGTTGAAAATTTCCAAACCGTTAATCGATTTTGCTGAAACTTACTCAAAAACTTTGATTTTTTTTGGTTTCTTTGTGAAAATTGTGAAAAAATCCGGGAAATATCCGGACTTTTTTCACGATATTCGGGCAACTGGGCCGGACCGGACTTTCTCGAAATTTTGCATCAAATATCCGGGCAAACCCGGATAAATCCGGGCAATCTGGCAAGCTTAAATTAAACTGAGTCGGAAAAACAGCCAAAAATCGGAACCCACACATGATCAAAAGAATTTCGAAGCCGGTTTAGTGAAGTTATTATTTTCATTTCAAGCAAAAATTAATTTGAATGTTAAAAAATATGATCAGCAGATAATTTTTTAAAAATTATTTTATCCAATTCGGAAAAAAGGCATGTTTTATTGCATTCAAATACTGGCAAATAAAAATTCAACCAAAAACTTGTGATAAATTTTTTATTTCTTATTATTGACGAAAATTACGAAACTTAAATAATAAAGCCTGGGTGAACAATTTTAGATTGTTTATCAACATGAATCAACCTACAAAAGTTATTAGTTCTTGATAAAAAGAATAGATATCTGAAATGCCGTAATTCCACCCAAAATATCTTTGACGATTATCTGATCGATCTTTTTTCCAGAAAATTGATAGAAAATATATCACAAACTTCGGTAAATTGAGTTATTTCACTTATAATTCGCTATCCACATTACCAGAGTCAAAATATAGCTTTAGAGTTCTTATCGAAATCTAAATAAGATTAAAAATGATAAAAATGTGGATAAAAATTTCAAATCAAGAATGTAGTTTTGAAGATAGTTGCTTAAAAATATATAAAATTGAACATTTCTCTGTGATTTCGCAAACCTTGATCAACATCTGAATACAATGATCCAATACAGAACTTCAATTTAAAAAACGGGTTTTTTAACGTTTGTAGGAAAAAATCTAGACTTTGAGGACAAGTTTTAATTCTGGAAAAAAAAATCACAGAAAGTCAAATAGCGATTCAACGTCCAACGCTCTTTAAAAATATATTTATCACACTCTTAGTTATCACTGTGGTAAGCTCCAGAAGATTTTTAAATAGAAGTGATGGCGAATAGTATCATCGATTTGAACAAGAATATTATAAGAACGAATGTTTGCCAAGAAGTACAATAAAACATTCAGAGAACTTAAAAATGACAAAGCTGTACCTTTTCAATGCCGGGTATTTAAAAAGTCGTATTGAATTTCTGTTTTTTGACGCGTGTATTCGTTTTTTCATTGCTGTTTCAGATTTATTTTCGCCAAAAATTGTTAGTTATAAAAAATGACGTGAAGCTCTTTTAATTAAAAAAAAAAGTTATTTTATGTACGGCCCGCCGACAAGATTCCAAATATAAATTGGCCCGTTGGTTCAAAAGGTTGCTCACCCCTGTTTTAAATGATGGGTGCTCGAAATATTTTTTATATGTTGGTTCCACCATGGGTGCACGGACTCACCGCAGTTTCTGCCCAAGTATTTATTCACATGCATTCTAAGTTTATTAGGTTCGACAAATTTCCAATGAAATTCACCTACAGGTATTCCGGCATCCGTGTATATACCTGGCCAGCTGGCAGTATTATAAGAGGAAACACATCTTACCTGTCGGCAACTTATGGGGTTTGAACCCAAGAGTTTTCTTGCCGATACCGGGAATCGAACCCAGTACGCCTGGCATACCTAGACCAGACTCGCGCCAGCCTATTTGATAGACCATATCGGCGCTAAGATATTTCAACATGGGTGCACGGAATGGCTGTAAACTCGCCGTTGTAAATTAAATAGAAATAAATAGTTTTCAACTTGCTTCAGAACACAAAATATTTTTGAGTTAGGTATGATAGGTATTTCGAATGAAATATTGGTCAATCGAAAAACTTTTAAGGAAAAACAAATCAACGTGTACATTTAACAATGTTGATTCATTATTTTTATTTTCACTGTTTTCCGTTGTACGACATAACTTGATGCATATAATTCCTAAAATTCACACGGTTCATGGTAACCGTTTTCCAATTTCTTGGATGTTGATCAGATCTTATCAGATAAATATACGATTGCAAAAACCTGTTTTCATTTTAACAAATAAATATATTTATTATATCGAGATATAATTGAAATATTTCTTTTCCAGGAATGAATAAACGGAACTTAAAATAAAAATCGTTATTTAAATTATTATGTATCAACATGAAAGACATGGTTCCGATTTTGGTTTAGTTAAGATTTGTAAAAATGCTTTTAAAAAATTTGCAAAAAGTCCAATATTTGATCAAAACGCGGTGAATCCGTGCACCGTGCACCCATAGTGAAAAACCATGTATATAACACAAATTTTCATTTGAATCTATAAAAGTCTTTACTCTTTACCTTTAGCATGCAAAAAATTGCCATTGTCGAAACCGACTCAAACACCCGGATTTTTTACAATCTTCGTGGGCTTATTTCTTCAAAGCCATGTCGAACCGTCGCTCTTGAAATTCGTCTATAAACTGATTTTGCTTGTCTACTCAATGCGCGTCGTATTTTTTTCATTGTCAACTCTACACATTCTCTCTCTTGGATGATTCCTCTCTTCCGAAGTTCCTGACAGCCGAGTGCAGACGTTAGTTAGTGCTGCCAATATTACAATTGTACATTTATTCTACTCTATTCTTATTTCCTACATTCGTCTCCACCTCTACTCTTTCATACTTATACCAAATCAGTTATATTTACATTATGTATTTGTTATTTTAAATTATTTCCATCATTTTCTTAAGGACAATCTAAGCTCATAAAGAAATGATTTTCATATGAATAACTTGAATCTGTTTTAAAAGCTTACTGACAAAGATTTCATTTTCTTCCTCCTCAACATAGTTTATTCTTTCCTTATCCATGTTGCCGTTTCTTTTTAGATTCAATTTCTCACAAAATATGCTGTCTCTTTAAAACATTTTCCATCTTAAGTGTTTTAGTTCCCCTCAGTGGTTTGCATTTTATTCTTTTGGTATTTTTATATGACGTTACTCTCTCAGGGTATGTGATTGTATGTTGATTTTTTTTTTTACATTCTTGCTACCGCAGTTCTTAGGCTTTTTATTTTTGATCTTATTTCCATTCTATATTTCCATTTCCATTTTTTTCTTAATTTATTTAGCCCTCGAATATCCTTTTCATGCTGTATTCTTATTCTTCCTTACATCCTTTTCAAAACTTCATTTTTTTGTTCTCTATTTTACCGAATCTAGTTTCTTACTCTTGCCAATTTTAATTTCCTTTTTTTCGTCTTTTTCGATGCTTTGCTTCCATATTTTTTTTCTCTATTTTGCATACTTGCCATAATTTTGGTAACAACTTTTTTTTTCATACACAATCATTTTCCTTTTCCATTTGTTTCCCTGATCCATTTTCATTACTTCATCTTTATTGTCCCCTGTTTTCAATCCTCTATTTTTCACATTTCTTTTTCACCCTACATTGGCGTGTTTTATTATTATTTTCTTTCATTTTGACCATTTAATTCCTCTTTTTTTTTCTTTTTTTTTTAATTTTATTTTTTCTGCAATCTTTTTTCATACACTATTTTTATTGTTTTTATCTAGTTTAGTTACATCATTTTCAAAACTTCATATTTCGTTGTTTAGTTCTTTAATATTCTCCCATGCTTTATTGTTATTCTTCTTTACATCCTTTCAAAACTTCAATTTTCGTTCTCCATTTTACCGAATCTAGTTTCTTACTCTTGCTAATTTTCTTTTTTCTTTTTTTTATGATACTTTGTTGCCATCATTTTTTCTATTTTCCACACTTGCCTATATTTCTTAACTCTTTCCACATATTCTTATTTTAATCTATTTTTACTTTTGTGATGTTTCCTTTTTCCGAAACTCCCTTTTTTTTTACTCAGCCCCCATTTACCTTTCTCAATTGGTTTCAAAACTTTTTGAAATATTATCACAGCTTTCCATTTGATCATCCTTGCTATTACTGTGATCCAATTATCTTTCTCCATTCTTCCATTCTTTCTACATCTTTTATTGTCCTCCGTTTTTCTTCCTCCTATCGTTTTTAATTTTTTTTTTCACGATGAATAACCCTACCTGGTTTAAAATCCCTGAGATAATAGAAACAAAAAAAGTCACCCAATAACTCTGTATACTCTATTCTTATGTCTCTATTTATTTCCATGCTTGATTTTTAAGCTTAATTTTACAGAAATATCTTACACTTTCCACTTTAACCTTTCTCTCTTTCTGTTTCGCTTTTCCAATCCATTTTTTTGCCATTTTTTTCAAAATTTAATATGATTTTATTGTTTTATGTGATTCTATTCCTTAATCAAATAATTAACTTTTTTTTTTTTGTTTCTCCAGTTGCCTATTAATACTTAACCGATTACTATTTCTCTGTTTAACTGTTTTAACACACACTTTTTGCTTCACTTCTTCCTTTTTCATTATTTTTTTTCACTTCCATTGACCCCATACAAATTCGTACTACCTCTCTCAGAGGTTTGCACTTATTTTCCTTTTTTTAAGTGCTGCTCTTCACAGGAGTTTGCACTATCTTAGTTTCCATGCGTCTGGCTGCTTCTCTCTGGGGTTAGCGCTACATTTATTTTTCAGCTGCCTCACCCAAAGGTTTGCACATATTTCCGTTCTGCCCCACTCAGGGGTTTGCACTACCTATTCTTATTCACTGCTAATTTTATTTTCCCTTTTTTATGATACTTTGTTGCCATCTTTTTTCTCTGTTTTCCACACATGCGTTTATTTCTCAACCCTTTCTACATAAATTCTCTTTTAATCTATTTTTTCTTTTGTGATGTTTCCTTTCTCCGAAACTCTCTTTTTATTCAGCCTCATTTACCTTTCTCAATAGTTTTCAAAACTTTTTTGAAATATTATCTCCGTTTTCCATTTGATCATGCTTGGTCGTACCGTGATCCAATTATCTTTCTCCATTCTTCCATTCTTTCTACATCTTTTATTGTCCTCCGTTTTTCTTCTCCTATTGTTTAAAATTATTAATTTTTTTTATGAATAAATCTACCTGGTTTCCAATACCTGAGATAATAGAAACAAAAAAAAAAATTACCCAATAGCAGTGTTGGTAAATTTCGCCCGTCACGCTTGACCCGACTAGTTTTGTTTCATCAAACGACGGGCACTGTTCTCAATTGACGGAGCCTCACTTTTCGCATGACGGATAAAGCACGACAACAATCAACATTTCTCCATCATCGACTGGCGAAGCTCCTACACATGGTTAACATTTCTCCTGAGAGTGACTGGCAAATCTCATCACACTTCGATCGGCTTCTGACGGCAGGTACAACTAATTGAACGACTTGCTGGCAGAGAGCAACAATAGCAATAAAAAACTGAAAACGAGCTTGCTGGCAGGAGCAACAATAATAATAAATGCGTTTCTTTTTCGTCTTCAGCTCGGTCGACGACTCGTTCGAATGCGATTGGTAAATGCTGACTATGAAATTTTTTCAGCTTCAAACGACTGGGGGTTGAATGACTGGCAAACGAAGTGACTGGTCGTTAAGGAACAGTCAATTGATTTTGACGGACCAAGAGGCTTCACAGTCACAGCTTCACGCCTCATGACGGTGAGTTTTGTCAAGCTTGCCCAATAGCTCTGTTTACTCTATTTCTGATTTCCTGCTTGATTTTCAAACTTAATTTTACCGAAATTCCTTACACTTTCCACTTTAATCCTTTTTCTTTTCTGTTTCGCTTTTCCAATCCACTTTTTGCCATTCTTTTTTTTCAACTAAATGTGAATTTTATTTCTTCTCGAGTTTCTAATCTTCCTTTTGATAATTTTTTTTTTGTTTTATGTAATTTTTTCTATTCCTCAATCAAATTATCAATTTTTTTTTAAAGTTTCTCCAGTTGCCCACTTTTACTTAACCACTTACTATTCTTTCTCTGTTTAACTGTTACACACCCTTTTTGCTTAATCACTTTTCCCTTTTTCATTATTTTTCTTCCACTTCCATTAACCTTATACAAATTTATGCTGCCTCTCTCAGAGGTTTGCACTTATTTTCCTTTTTTTCTTTTTTTACGTGCTGCTCCTCACAGGAGTTTGCACAATCCAAGTTTCCATACGTCTGGCTGCCCCTCTCAGGGGTTTGCCCATTTATTTTCCTGCTGCCTCACTCAGAGGTTTGCACATATTTCCGTCACTAAACATTGTGCTGCCCCACTCAGGGGTTTGCACTTTGATATTCATTTTCTTGCTACCTCACTCAGAGGTTTCCCCATATTTTTGTCATTAAATGTGCTGCCCCACACAGAGGTTTGCACTTCCTTCTTTTCTATCAATACTGCTGCCCCTCTCAGGGGTTTGCTTATTGATTTGTCCATTGTTCTCTTTCGAACATTTAGTGCTGCCCCTCTCAAGGATTTGCACTTTCCTTTTTATGGCCGAGTTTCTCTTGCTGAGTGTGCTGCCTCCCTCAGAGGTTTGCACAATAAAGATTACAGTCGAAAACCTAGTCACCATTTTTTCTGTCTCCACTCTCATGCTGTTCACCTTCATTCTAAAGATGGCTCACCCGTTTTCACTTCCGTTTCAAAATTATTCACAATTCACTTACAACTTACTTTATCCGCTTTTCCAAAGCAAAATCAACAACTTTTCAACAATGGAGCTCGAAGAGCCAAAAAAAAAACTCGATCGAACCGACGACGCCATTGTCGAAACCGACTCAAACACCCGGATTTTTTACAATCTTCGTGGGCTTATTTCTTCAAAGCCATGTCGAACCGTCAAAATCCTACCGACTGCGCCATTGTCGAAACCGACTCAAACACCCGGATTTTTTACAATCTTCGTGGGCTTATTTCTTCAAAGCCATGTCGAACCGTCAAAATCCTACCGACTGCGCCATTGTCGAAACCGACTCAAACACCCGGATTTTTTACAATCTTCGTGGGCTTATTTCTTCAAAGCCATGTCGAACCGTCAAAATCCTACCGACTGCGCCATTGTCGAAACCGACTCAAACACCCGGATTTTTTACAATCTTCGTGGGCTTATTTCTTCAAAGCCATGTCGAACCGTCAAAATCCTACCGACTGCGCCATTGTCGAAACCGACTCAAACACCCGGATTTTTTACAATCTTCGTGGGCTTATTTCTTCAAAGCCATGTCGAACCGTCAAAATCCTACCGACTGCGCCATTGTCGAAACCGACTCAAACACCCGGATTTTTTACAATCTTCGTGGGCTTATTTCTTCAAAGCCATGTCGAACCGTCAAAATCCTACCGACTGCGCCATTGTCGAAACCGACTCAAACACCCGGATTTTTTACAATCTTCGTGGGCTTATTTCTTCAAAGCCATGTCGAACCGTCAAAATCCTACCGACTGCGCCATTGTCGAAACCGACTCAAACACCCGGATTTTTTACAATCTTCGTGGGCTTATTTCTTCAAAGCCATGTCGAACCGTCGCTCTTGAAATTCATCTATAAACTCATTTTGCTTGTCTACTCAATGCGCGTCGTATTTTTTTCATTGTCAACTCTACACATTCTCTCTCTTGGATGATTCCTCTCTTCCGAAGTTCCTGACAGCCGAGTGCAGACGTTAGTTAGTGCTGCCAATATTACAATTGTACATTTATTCTACTCTATTCTTATTTCCTACAATAACTTGATGCATATAATTCCTAAAATTCACACGGTTCATGGTAACCGTTTTCCAATTTCTTGGATGTTGATCAGATCTTATCAGATAAATATACGATTGCAAAAACCTGTTTTCATTTTAACAAATAAATATATTTATTATATCGAGATATAATTGAAATATTTCTTTTCCAGGAATGAATAAACGGAACTTAAAATAAAAATCGTTATTTAAATTATTATGTATCAACATGAAAGACATGGTTCCGATTTTGGTTTAGTTAAGATTTGTAAAAATGCTTTTAAAAAATTTGCAAAAAGTCCAATATTTGATCAAAACGCGGTGAATCCGTGCACCGTGCACCCATAGTGAAAAACCATGTATATAACACAAATTTTCATTTGAATCTATAAAAGTCTTTACTCTTTACCTTTAGCATGCAAAAAATTGATTTTGGATGAATGGCGGTGAATCCGTGCACTCATGATAAATTCCTCTACTTTAAAAAAAATATGAAATTTGGAAATTTGAAGTATTTGGCTCATCTGACTCAAAAGGTTGCCGACCACTTGTGTAGGAGATTGTGGTGGGCCGCTAAAAAAAATCTTCTCATTCTCCCATACTCAAATTAATTTATTTATTTATGAAGTCAAAATAGCGAACATGCAAACAGACTTGCTGCTAGCTTGCGAGACTTTCTCAGCTGTAACTTTAAATGTGATCATTTGATGAATTAAAATTCTTAGCTAGATTTAAGCATGTCTGTAGAATTTCTACACACGTGCTACACCCAAAATTCAGCCTCTGTGCCAATGGCGTGTAGTCAATTACATAGCATTATTGGAACAAGAAGATAACGCGACCGGTGCTGATTCGATTTGCTCCCACTGGCATTAATCTCCCAAGTTAACCGAATTGCGTATGTCTGAAAGAAACAAAATAAAAACGTTTGCACGTCCCTCCCTATCGCATCACAAAACGAAGAAGGATGGAAATAAATACCGGCCAACACCATCACTTCCATCTGTACCGTTGAGCCGTCAACACGTACGCCGGAGCATCGTATCGTTGCTGTGTACCTGCAGGAACATTTTACATTATTTATTTTTTCCTTACCTGTATTTCAATCAGCACTTTTCAGTGCTAAAATTATTTTCATTTTCTTTTATTCATATTTTCTCTTTTCTTTCCAGCATGGGGAAGTCTTCGGCCGGCTCGAGGGCCGGAAGAAAACGGATTGCTGAACCTAATCCAGGGCCATCTGCCAAAAAAGTTGAAATTTCTAATTCATTCGATGTCCTTCATAACATCGGTGATGAGGAAATATTCATATTTAATTCTGATAAGAGTACTAAGAAACCTTCTTCTTCTTCTTATACTCTTAAAAACGAAAAGATTCCACCAATAACGGTCACGATTCCTGACTTCAATGCCTTTCGAAAAGAAATCGTCACTTCCGTCAAGGATGTGAAGATTTCTTTTCAGATCGGTCGAAGGGGAACTGCTCGTATATTGGCGGAATCTTTTAATGATTTTCAAAAAATTTTAAATTATTTGAATACTCTTATTTAATTTTTGGCATTTCGGCGAGTTGTGAAAATTCAAGGTAGAATATTTAGAAAGAACATGAAAGTATTATGAATATAAGAAAATATGAATATAAGAAAATAAGATAACAGAATCACTTGGCTAAAGAAGGGGGGAAATGGGATAACAAAAATTACAACACAATTCACCACGATGCATTTGGCAAAAAAGTAAGGCATCGGATGGATAATATGCGAAAAACAAAAGTAGCAACCATCCGATGTACCTGAAAAAGTAGCACGCATCGATAGAATTGGCTTAGCAATAGAACAGCACATGTGAGCGCTGCTTGGGTGATTTTTTGCCCGGTCGGACACAATCTCACATGTGTTCGACCCGTCCGTGTTTCAATGTGGGTAGGAATGCGATGGGTTTCTTCATCGCTTCCTATCAACATTGAAACGGCGCGCGGCAAAGAATCACGCAAGTAGTTCAAAAGCTGTTCACACAACAAAAGCCCTGCTCACATTTTTCACCAACTATTCAATTTCTTCTACCCAAAGCGCTCTAGCTTTGATCTTTCCACCTATAATACTTTCATGTTCTTTCTAAATATTCTACCTTGAATTTTCACAACTCGCCGAAATGCCAAAAATTAAATAAGAATATATCCCAGCGGCGATTAAAATAAGATAACAATTATTTGAATAATAAAAAACACCAATTTTTTACGTACGACACTAGAAGTGATCGTCCATTTAAAGTTGTACTTCGTGGTCTCACTGGCGATCAGACACCGGATGAGATCACAGCTGAATTAAATTCTTTGTTAGGTTTTTCTCCAATTCAAGTAATTCAAATGAGGAAAAGAACCAACACGAATAATATCAGTAGTGTTGGTTTTGCTCCTGAACTTTATTTGATCCATTTTAAAAAGGATCAGGTTAATAATTTGCAAATTCTTGAAAAGGCTCGTCTTATGTTTCATTGTCGAGTCAAATTCGAACCTTTTCGTAAATCTTCTACCAATTTTCTTCAAAATATTACGCAATGTCGTCGTTGTCAAGCTTTTTGTCATGGCACTAAAAATTGTAGAATGAATGCCAGATGCATGTTTTGCGGCTCATTCGATCATGAAAAATCTAAATGCCTTTTTGGTGGTGATAAGCCAAAAACAGAATTTTTTTAAGTGTGCAAATTGCGCAGGTAATCATTCCTCGAATTCGCTAGACTGTCCCATCAGGGCAAAAATTATTGCTTCTAGGAAAAATCCCAAAGTTTCCAGAAAAGTTTCTTCTCCTCCTTCCTCTTTTTCGTCTTCACACGTCGGGCCGGCAAACAACCTGCCTGTTCGCATTCAGCCTCGGTCTACATTGGAATCACGGCTGGGTAATACCCGAAGTGATTTTAATGTTACCTGGGCTGATTCTGCGCCCCAGACTCGTTGTTTATCGTTCTCAGAGGTGGTTGAAAATGGGTTGCCCTCTTCAGGTTTAACTAATAAAAATGGGAAAAAACCAAGTCTCAACGTTCATGCGAAGGCTTGGGAAAATCCCCGAAATTCAAATACTTTTTCTTCTCCTTCCTCTTCTGATTCTAACAATTTTGTTGATTTGGGTGAGATTACTGAGGAAAAATTAAAATTTTTGCATCAAAATTTAATGGAAATGATGCAACTTATGTTGAAAGCAAATTCAATGTTTGAAGCTTTCCAAACTTCTTTTAATTATGCTAACAAAATTATTATGACTTTACGATTCCCTCATGGATCCAAATAGATGTTTAAATATTATGAATTGGAACGCTAGATCTTTGCTGGCTAACCAAGACGAGTTCTTTTTATTTTTGAAAACTCAAAACATACATATTGCTGCCATCACTGAAACTTTTTTAAAGCCAGACAATAACTTGAAAAGCAATGCTTTCTTTAAAATTTTACGAAATGATCGACTTGATCGACAAGGTGGGGGTGTAGCTATTGTCATCAATAGTCGTCTCAAATTTAAACTTCTTCCTTCTTTCAATACAAAAGTCTTAGAAACAATTGGAATTGAATTAGAAACTTCTATGGGGAAAATTATAATTGTTGCCGCATATTTGCCTTTTCAATGTAGCGGTGAACAGAAAAATTTTTTGAAGGGAGATTTACAAAAACTCACCAGAAATAAATCTAAATTTTTTATTATTGGTGACTTTAATGCAAAACACCGATCTTGGAATAATATTTCATCAAATTCAAATGGGAATATTTTGTTTAATGACTGCTCTGCAGGTTATTATACTGTTGAATATCCTAATGGGCATACTTGTTTTTCTTCAATTAGAAATCCCTCCACAATTGATTTGGTTCTAACGGATTTAGGCGAGCATTGTAGTCAATTAGTTACTCATGCGGACCTCGATTCAGACCACCTTCCAGTAACATTTTCTTTATCCCAAAGTCCCATTGAAAACCCTTTAAAATCAACTTTTAACTTTCAAAAGGCTAACTGGGAGCGATATATGAATTTTATTGAACGTAATTTAGATGTAAACGTTCCACTGAATTCAATAGAAGATATTGATTTGGCTGTAGAAAATTTGACAACTGCAATAGTCAATGCTAAAGCCGCTTCAATACCTAAAGTTAAACATAAATTCAATCAACCTTTAATTGATGATGATCTTCAGTTTTTGATACGACTGAAAAACATTCGTCGACGCCAATATCAACGTACTAGAGATCCTTATTTGAAATTAATTTATTGCGACCTTCAAAAAGAGATCAAACGTCGTTTAAATTTCATTCGTAATGAAAATTTTGCTAAAGCAGTAGAGGACATAAAACCCTACTCAAAGCCATTTTGGAAATTAACTAAAATTTTGAAAAAGCCCCAGAAGCCAATTCCTACTTTGAAAGATGGGGATAAACTTCTTTTAACTAATTCAGAAAAGGCTCAAAAATTAGCCCAACAATTTGAGTCTGCTCATGATTTTAATTTAAACGTTGTAAGTCCAATTGATGCTCAAATTTCCCTAGAATTTGATGATATTCTTTCTAAGCAAAATGTATTTGAAAGTTCTTGTGAGACAAATATTGATGAACTTAAATTGATTTTCAAAAAATTTAAAAATATGAAAGCTCCAGGGGAAGATGGGATTTTCTATATTCTTCTTAAAAAGTTGCCTGAAAGCACTTTAAATTTTTTAGTTAAAATTTTCAACAAATGTTTTCACTTGGCCTATTTTCCCAATAAATGGAAAAATGCCAAAGTAACTCCAATTTTGAAACCTGGAAAAAGTGCTTCAGAGCCTTCAAGTTATCGACCAATTAGTTTGCTTCCATCTTTAAGTAAACTATTTGAGAGAGTTATTTTGAATAGAATGATGATTCACATTAATCAGAATTCCATTTTCCCTGATGAACAATTTGGTTTTCGTCATGGACATTCTACTACACATCAACTTTTGAGTGTAACTAATATGATTAACGCTAGCAAATCTGAAGGTTATTCAACTGGTGTTGCTCTTCTTGATATTGAAAAAGCTTTTGACAGTGTTTGGCACAAAGGTTTAGTAGCTAAATTAGCTCGATTTGATTTTCCTGTATATCTCACCAAAATTATTCAAAATTATTTGACTAGCCGAACCTTACAAGTAAGCTATCAAAATTCATGCTCTGAAAGGACACCCATTAGAGCTGGTGTCCCTCAAGGCAGTATACTTGGGCCAATTTTATACAATATTTTTACTTCTGATCTTCCTGATGTACCAGAAGGAAAAGGTAGAAGATTATTTGCTGATGATACTTTGCTTTCAGCAAAAGGTCGAAATTTACGGGTGGTACGCAGTAGATTGCAACAAAATTTAAATTCCTTTTTGAATTACTTGAAAATGTGGAAAATTTCTCCTAACGCTTCCAAAACTCAACTTATTTTATTTCCCCATAAGCCAAGAGCAAATTTTTTAAAACCTAATGAAAATCATTCCATAACTTTTAATGGGGTTTCATTAGAATGGTCTGATCACGTGAAGTACTTGGGACTTATACTTGATCGGAATCTTACTTTTAAAAATCACATTGAAGATATTCAATCTAAATGTAATAAATACACTAAATCTCTTTATTCTCTCATCAACAGGAAATCCCGGTTGTGTCTGCGAAATAAGATGCTCATCTACAAACAAGTTTTCCGACCAGCGATCATGTATGCAGTTCCGATTTGGTCTAGCTGCTGCGCGACGAGGAAGAAAGTCATCCAGAGGATTCAGAACAAAGTTCTGAAAATGATTTTGCGGCTTCCACCTTGGCACAGCACCGAAGATCTTCATCGGATTGCAGGCATTGAATCTATCGAAGAGATGGCCAACAAAATCATCTCCAACTTCAGAGGCAAATCGATGCAGTCTTCCATCGCAGAGATTCGTTCTCTTTATGTTTAGTTTAATTTTAAGATAGTGTTTAGTTTTAAGTATAAAATATTTTTGCTATTACAGGATGTTCTCCTACATTAAAAACTTGATTGCGCTCAGCAAATTAAAATCTTATAAATAAATTTTTATAATCTAGTTACTTATAGGGCTATGAACAGTTCATTATTGAGCTGAACACCTAGTTTAATGCAATAATGTAATATAAGTGTAATCATGATTTGATACAAATAAAGACATATTTAAAAAAAAAAAAACCGGCCAACACCAGGCAGCCAGCGAACCGAGCACTGTGCGTGTGAATGTAGCAAAAGCAACAACAAAAATATCCTTCTAATTCAATCCACCAGCACCGGCAAACCACGGCCAAGCTGTGCATGTGTATGCAGTAAAAGCAACAAAAAAAACATTGCTTCAATTCAATCCACCGGCAAACAACCACGGCTAAGCTGTGCGTGTGTATGTAGCAAAAGCAACAACAAAAACATTCCTTCAGTTCACCGGCAAACAACCATCGGCCAAGCTGCCCGGCTTTAGCAGCTGTGTATATGTAGCGTGTGTATGTAATAGCAAATAGCAGGTAGTAAGCAAACACAGTTCTCATTCAATAGGTTTCCCGTTCCTTCACCCCCGTTCTCTTTCCCGTTTCCATCGCAAGACAAAGGAATGCCTTGAAAGGAGGCCAAACGCCGGGAAGCCTCCGTCGTGCGTTTTTTTTTGTGATTGATCGGTGGCAGAAAGCCTATGAAAAACAGCCCTCGTCCTGCATGAAGCTCAAATAGTACACTGGTTAAGATGTCGGACTGGCAAGACGATTTGAATGGTGATATGAGTTCGAATCTTCCCACGGCGCTGTGGTTTTTAATTTTATTTTCTTGTTTCTGGGATGGATTATCCAATAGGAACTAAATCCCATTAAATGTTTTTCTTGTTTCGCTTGAATGTAGTGGTCATGCATAATTTTGGTTGGAAGCCGAGTCCTTATGCCAGTTACGGTTTTTCAAACATACCGTCTTCGGCACAGTGCACATTTCAGAGCATTATCGGCACAGAGATTTGCTAAAAAGGCATTGGATTTCTGTTACCTCTTCTATGGGTGTACACAGTACTGCCACTGTTTCCAATTATTGTATTTCCTATGATCGATCCCTTTCCATAGCACCGAAATTTTTAAAAGTTAAGCAAGATCGGATTTATTCCAGAAATTTTCGGCTCACCCTACCACATTTTATTTACGAATCAGTCACAGGTGATTTTTTTTTCAAAGTCACTTCGTCAACAGCTGATGAAGGTTGAAGAGCTTTCTTATCTAAAGTCTAATCATGCGAAGAAGCAATTCTTGTTCAAGGAATATTTCAAGAAGGTAGTGCCAAGGTAGCCCTGCTATAGT